>NC_068982.1:32074738-32078613 GCF_001194135.2 Octopus bimaculoides
GAAGTACGACACAGGCAGAGATGTTTGCGGGCGGTGAATATAGGAAAATTCGGTCTTACCTATAGTTCAATACGGCAGTTTCCAACTTTTCAGATCATGTGCGTGAGCACGAGTCCGATTGGTCCTTTTCAGTTGACGACCGAAATTTCAAAATATTCATAACATCTCTGCCTGTTTACTCGTTTGAAAATCCGAGTCGAAATTCGAACCAAGATCAGTGAAAATATATGTAAGAGATATAAATATCTTTTCACTGATCTTGTTTCGAACTTTGATTGGGGTTTTCAACCGGTCATGTCAGACTTACCAACAATACAATGGGCAACTTCACTTGTCATCTGTGTTCAAGGGCATACCATTCCAGGATGGGACAGCTTTCACGTTTATCAACTCACAAGAAATTGGATAAGACTCCTTGCGGACAGCGTCGTCATCAAAATTGACAGACGGCTATCAACAAGAAAGTAAGTATATGCTTCTTGGTAGAATTTGTGTCATATATATAATATTTAAAAGTGTGTGTATCAGAACACCTAAAATATCTGCATGTAGTTCTGTGAGTATTAGTGCTTAAAAAATTGGAATTAACAGTTTCCTGATAAATTGAAGGCAGCTATAAATATTCTGTGATACCCATTAATTACCAAACGTTAATTAACAATGATTTTAGTCTTTTGTTTTTTTTGTTAGCGAATCGATTTTCCCCCTATTTCCTTAAACTGTGTGAACGATGGAGGGTGTTGAGTGCTGATTAAAATTTGACCAAATGAATCTTATAAAATTTGTTCTTGTATTTTTATATATCGACTCCAGATGGATGTTGAAAAACAAATTTCATCTAATCTAAGAACAAATACCTAGACAAGTATATGTGTATGTATAAGATGATATAAGTGTATGTACGTATTTATATATATATATATACAGGCATATAAATGATGATGATGATGATGATCATGATGATCATGATGATGATGAGTGCAATAAAGTATTTTGTGCTATAGTATTCTAAATTCAACTGTTCTATATTCTATTGTTTCTGTCATTACTTACTATTGTATTAAGATATTGATTTCTAACGCATGCACAATGCACCACAATGACAAGACGTGATATCAATTAAATCAATAACGGTGCGTTCACTAATACATAATTTATCGATTCCACAGTGATCTAGGCAGACAATATCAAAAAAATAAAACAACAAAAATTCTCTTTTCATTTAAATGTGCAGAATCCGAGGAAACTAGTGGAGTTCTTCTGAAAATAAATATACAATTTTTTTTTTTTCAAACAAGCGTATACGTTCTATGACTTAAAGAAGAAAAGAAGCTTAACGTTTTGTTTTTTGGAGAACCCTTTGTCGGGGGTGGAAAAAAATGTCAACTAGTTTTTAAGGATGCATTAAGATAAGTGAAGGGAGGAGTGAACGGAGTAAAGGAAAAGAAGCTCGATTTCAAAGGACAATGGTCAAAGCGAAAGGAAAATAAAATAAGGAATAGAGTATGAGTTGAGAAAGCAGCGGAGGGGAGACATAAGGAAATACGAACACGCTAACACACGCACGCACACACATACACATGCTCATACGCACAAACACACATAGGCACACACGCACACATGAATACACACACACACACACATACACGCATAAGTACGCAGTTATATATTTATATATATATATATGAATGTGTATATGTGTAGTTCTATATTTAAGAGATGAGGAATTATTTACATCATTTACATCATTTACAATTGACGGATATTCGTCCTCATCTTGTTTGTTGTTAACACAACGTTTCGGCTGATATACCTTCCAGCCTTGATCAGATGTCTTGGGAACATTTCTCATTCCTAAGGTATTTTTCGATGTTGGTGTTGCTATTATTATTATTATTATTATTATTATTATTATTATTATTATTATTGTTGTTGTTGTTGTTATTCCGGTCACTGCCTGGAATCGAACTCGGAATCTTCGGGTTAGTAGCCCATGCTCTTAACCACTACGCCATATGCCCGTGGGCCGTGACCTGAATAATAATAATAATAATAATAATAATAATAATAATAATAATAATAATAATAATAATAATAACAACAACAACAGCACCGAAAAATACCTTAGGAATGAGAACCCAGGTTTGAAATTTCCTCAAGATACCTGATGAAGGCTGGAGGGTATATCAGCCGAAACGTTGTGTTAACAACAAACAAAATGAGGACAAATATCTGTCAATTGTAAATAATATGTGTATATGTATATGCAATATAGAAATACACACACACACACACACACACACACACACACACACACACACACACACACACACATACAGACATATATATATGTGTGTGTGTGTGTGCGTGCGTGCGTGTGTCTGTGTGTCTGTGTCTGCGTCTATTATTAGAATTTAGAAACTTCGAAAGGTGTGAAATAATGTTTTTAATGATAGAACCCGAAATAAATAAAGCTATGAATAATATAGCTGGTAGAATATTGGTTTAAAAAGAATAGTATACTACTACACGCTTTTATTTATAGCTTTATCTATTTCGAGTCCCAGTGTTAAAGCATATATTTTATTTCATATCTCTCAAATCTTCTAAATTCTTATAATGTAACATGTAAACAATTCTCGCTTCTAACAGCAAAGTTTCGGAAATGGATGGCGAAAAAACATTGCTTTGATATAATTGTTTAAACATTTTTCCATTCCAGGAGATTTTCACCCAATATTCTTCACGCTGTTATTTATAACATTACACCATTGTTAAACTTACTCTATATACCTATTTTGATATTAAGAAGGCTTTAGATCTCATAAGAAATTATAAGAATATAAACATATTCCAACTTTGATTTCGATAAACGCAAACGTACAGAGAGGGTTCTTTTGGATAGATATTTCACAGTGTGTTTACTTCTCCTCGGAGGAAACGTACTCGATTTCCTTTTCCAGTCCAGAGAAAGCGAAAGGTAAAAATAAAAATAGAGAGACAGAAAATAAGAAGAGAGAGAGAGAGAGAGAGAATAATAATAAGAAAATACTTAGAGAACTTTATCATGGAGAACGGGGAGATAATGTGCATATTTTTAACTAGGCAGATACGCATTTCGTTCGTATTAAGACAACCTCTTCATGCTGGAATAAAATGGAAAATAAAATTGATTATATTAAACGACTTTGAACTTTCATGCTATCAGTTTTGTAAGTTCACATGTTATAAAGTCTAGAACCGATATTATGACAGTTTGATTCAATTTATTTTAATTTTTTCTCCTTTCATTCCAGCATGAAGAGGTCGTCCTAAAAGAAACGAAACTGGTAAGTGCTTTATCAAAAATGTTTTCTACGATAAATTTCTCTAAACTTCTTCACACCTTTTCAATATACATTTACGCGTATGAAACCTCTTTTTCTTCAAATATAGATAGATAGATACGTATGTGTGTGCGTTTGTGTGGGGGGGGGGAATATAAAGTAATTTCGGTTGTTTAAAGGTTTTAGAAATATATTTCTCACAAAGGAGTTTGATGTTTTCTTTAGATATTCAAATCAACTGAATAATGTAAGAAATAAATGACAGGAATAAATAGTGCAAATACATCCACACAATAAATGAGTAAATGTAGAATAAGTATTGTTTGCAGGCCCATTAAGAGCAACTGTATGCAGCAGGCTTTTACAAACAAATGAACAGTGTAAAAACAATCCTTACTACATTTACAAGTGGCTTGTGCGTAAGTTCATCTGTTCGAGCAATAAACAGAATGTTAAGTTTATTTTAACGAATAAGATTTTGCTCGAGTAAAGGAAATCAAGATACAGATAACTTGAGATAAAAGTAATGGAAGTGTGTGTGTGTGTGTG
>NC_068982.1:32079486-32081351 GCF_001194135.2 Octopus bimaculoides
TGTGTGTGTGTGTGTGTGTGTGTGTGTGTGTGTGTGTGTGTGTGTGTGTGTGCTTATGTAAATATTTGTGTGTGTAAATCAATACATTTAAATATGTACATATATGTGTGCGTATGTGTGTTTATACGTATTTATACGTATTTATACAGAAATCATATACAAGTTGCTTTCAGACAATAAGACTAAATATATTACTACCTAGCTGTTATATTCTCATATACTCAAACAGACACTATATTGATATTGTAGTTATTAACTGCCGCTAGTCAAATTTGTTCAATTGTGTGATTTCTTATGAAATTTATTTTTATGCTTCTAATAATTTTATTTACATTTTTATAAGCGGTTCTTCTATATTCACTGTTAATGCCTGACTAACAGATAGACTAATTGTTTTTTTAAAACTAGACGGTAGTATTTATTTCTTGTTGTCTGTATTAACTATAAGAACCAACAAGCTCCGGACCAGCTAGATGCAAGAAACAAATATTTTTCATATCACAAACTACCATTTTAAATAAACAAGCACCTGTTATATACTTAAGTTATAGGGACCTATAAAAATTATTGATGCTCACTGTTGAAATGCCCTTGATCCTAATCCTCCTCGATAAAGCCTGAATTAGGGCAAGATCACAACAATAATCTAGAGTTTGTACCTTGGTAATTGTAACTAACTCCCTTTCTATGTTTCACGTAAGCAGTTTAGGAATTTTATATTATAGATGATTCTACAGCCAATCTTGTATATATAACATGAACGAAGATCGAACTCTGTTAATCTACCAAATATCCAAATAATCTTTTTGTTCTCCGCTAATTTCTTACAGTGAACATTCATTCCTTTAACATAGTATTTTACATAATAATTGAGCAGAGCTTTCCCAGACATGTTTTTTTATAGCTTCAGTGTTTTCTTGGTATATGTGTACTATTAACAGGACCTTACTGAATAGGAAATTCTTTACTGTTAACCAACATCTTTTCTGAACTAACTACTAGACAAAACTTAGCTGACAAAACGGGAACATATCTCACAAGATATTCAGATCTGACTTTTCGCACTTAACGCTCAGTATCCTATAGTGTGAACAAATATAGTGACATAAGTTCACAGTGAATACTGATGTAAATTTGTTTGTCCTTTATTTTTATTTTTTATTTTGTTTTGCTTTTGTAGTTGTTTTTTTTTTGTTTTTTTTTTGCTTTTTTTGGCGCACAACTTCGCATGAAGTTGTGACATCATAATTGCTTAGTCAATTATTCAAATATAGTTAGTCTACTTTTCTGTTATTCTTCTCTCTTCTTCTTTCCACCTCCCTATGTCTCTTTTCTCCTAGAATGTATAACAGCATGTACCTATAACATCACATTAAATCATATCATATCATGTAGATAGATAGATTGACAGATAGATAGATAAATGGATAGAGATCTAGTTCAAAACGGGGGCACCAGTTTTCATTTATGTTTTATGTAGTGTTTTTGGTACCGAAAGACTTTCAAACTTCGTATACTTATCTATTTTGTGTTATAGAACACAAAAAAATTTTTGTATTCAGAGTTATTTCATGTAAAGAATTGTCTTATTTCGATAATTTCAACCAATCACTGACAAGTATTCAGCTGTTTACACTTACTCCTTTGGCAGTTTAAGCGGTGTAAAGCGTATTTAATCTCCATTTATAATTTCGTTAACATCTGCCTGAACTGTATGTGTACAACATTTGCTTTCTTCATTTTCTTTCACGCGTGTTTATTTCGTTAACATCTGCCTGAACTGTATGAAAGGTTTATTAGCTACTGCCTAACCCTAACCCTAACCCTAACCCTAACCCTACTGCCGATATGCTTCAGCCATTTTT
>NC_068982.1:32081556-32085532 GCF_001194135.2 Octopus bimaculoides
TATATGACACATTCTACCAGTGTCCCATGTTTCAAAGTGTTTCGTTAAGAAAATACTGGTGCCCCCGTTTTGAACTAGATCCATGGATAGATATTAATACATATATCCATACATATATATATGAAACGATACATTAAAGCTACACATTTATATATATTAAATGCAGTATGTGTTTGTGTGTGTGTGTGTGTGTGTGTGTGTGTTTGTGTTGCTTTTTACGGTGTATGGTTGTCTATACATTTACATGAATTTACAAACAATTTTAGCTGGAAAAGTGTTTATATGCAATTATACTCTGTTATATATATATGGAAAGACAACCATGTAAAACTTTCAAAAATTATATGCGCTGACCCATTCTAAAACTGTGCCAAAAGAAATGTTTCTCTTATTTTTTGTTTGTTTGTTTTTATCCGTACACAACAGTTACAAACATTTCTGAAAGGCTTCAGTATTTGATACATAATTAGCTTCCCACCTTCACGGAGGCCTCCTGCTAGTTAAAACATTTCCAGATAATTTCTTTGTATTGGAAAAATTTCTCCCTTTTCCTTTCACATTGATTTATTTTCAGATGATTAAAAACCAATTAATATAAAAAGAAAGATATTTCCATGCATTAATAGAGAATATTTTTGTTTATTATATAATGTTTTATTTTGTTAGTGGAATTGATAAAAACTATTAGACAAATTGATGTTAGTACAAAAAAGTCATTTATTTTAATCTTAAATAATATCAGGTGTGTGATTGATTAAGGTAAATTGTTCACATATGCTGATTTACAAATCTCAATCTCTAGTTCTCAATTATTGTTATTATGTTGGATTTTATTTATTCATTCAGACAAAAGAAAAAACGAAATAAACACAAAGTGTATGTATGGCAAATGTTTTGACCTGAAAAGTGCCTCTTTAAACAAGTTATTGTCGTTGGTGAGTTTTTACATCAACTTATATGAAGACTAGAAATCAAATAATCTATGAATGATAATAATAATAGTTCTTTCTAATATAGGCACAAGGCACAAGGCTTGCAATTTGCTGAGGAGTGGTGCAAGTCGATTATATCAACACCAGTACTCATCGACCCAAAAGGTTCGACCCCGACAGGAACGGCCCAAAAGTCGAATTCATCGGTATTTCAACTCACAAGATAAAGCCTAGAAAATGTTCTGAAGCATTTTTTCCAGTGTGCAAATGAGCCTGCCAGCTCTAATAATAATAATAATAATAATAATAATAATAATAATAATAATAATAATAATAATAATAATAATAATAATAATGGTAATAATAATAATAATAAATGCCTTGATGCAGTAGCAAACAGTGGCTCTCATGGCTTCTGATCTTAACTGATTGGAAGTGTTATCATGTACATTGTTTTGTCTTGGTATAAAAGATGGACTACAGCAAATATTCTGCTCAATACCACAGATTAGCTTGTCAATTGTTTGACTTTGAGCAGTTGAGCATGTCGTTTAGTTGTGCCAACATGTGCATCTCTGATCACAGGCAGTAGATGTGGAGTATCATAGCCATGTGTTGAGAGGAATTCTTTGAGGGTTGAATAATTCACCTCTGGAAACACGGGTGTTTTGTTCAACATCCTCAAACAAACCTTATTCAAGGATCTTTTGAGCGAGATGGGCTACTCCGCCTGACGAAATTTCTAACTGGGCTTCACCTGCAAGGTCATGCGCTGTTAATCATGAGATCACCATGTCGTGCACATGTGTCTGTGATGCATGTGCCTGGTGTACCCTTATCAGACGGGTGGTCATGATGTCCATACTAGGCTTCGTGTATTTTACACCATGCATTGCTCCCTCAGTTAATAATAAACGTCCTTTCTACTAAAGACGCAAAGCGTGAAATTTGTAGGGCGGTGACTAGTCGATTATATCGACCCCAGTGTTCCAGTGGTACTTATTCTACCGACTCCGAAAGGATGAATGGCAAACTCGACCTCGGTGACAGGACTCCATTGTTTTTCTAATGTCCGTTCATTGACTCCGCGACTATTCCAGTCAATAATTTCCACGTAAGGGGAAAGCAGGACATTGGCCTGTAATTGTTGACCGCATTGCCGTTTTCGATGTTTTTTAAGCACAGCACTGTCCTACTCATTGTCAACAACACTGATATTACTTGGTTGGCATTTAGCAAAGTGTTGAGTTATGTTGCTATTCGTGCATGGCATTCACCAAATCTTTTGATCCAGCAGCTTTGAAATCAATCTGGTCCTGCGACCTTCCAGTTACCCATTTTTTGCTGATTCCCTTCGCTTCCCTAACTGATATGGCTAGTTTTGCCCGTTGTGGACAGACTACTGTTTGCTTCAGTTCATGCAACCATTCAGCATCCTTCTCGTGCTCCTAGTCTTTGTTCCATGTGTCACTCCAAACTTTTTGATTTTCAATGTTATCTGGTATCAACTTTACATCTGTACACTTTCCATTTACTTCTTTGTAGAGTTTCTTCTGATCTACTCTGAATGACCTATTCTGCAGATATCCCTTCATTCTTTGGTCGTATCTCCATTACCGCTTCCAGGCCCTTTCTTTCAATATACTTCCGGTTCAGTGATCTGTATTTTTTTTTTTCACTTTTAAGCTCCCCCTTCTCTTTTCGGTTTAACACAGAAGCACCCGCTTCTCTTTTCGGTCTAACACAGAAATGTCCTTCGAGAGCATATCCAACCCCGCCTGTTTTCATCTTTTACCCCATGGATCTTTTCTTTTGTCACTCCCATTATATTTCTTTTTCTTGACATCAACACCCACATTTTCTGTTACAACAATACGTGCTGCCTTGATCAAATTATTTCTTTTTGTGATGTTTTTTGTTCTGATGTATTTCAGAATTTCATTCACACTTTTCGTTTCTTGGTTCAATTTCGAACGATCAACCTGTTTAAGGTTGCAAATAATGTCGCTATCGTTCTCCTGTAGCCTTGCCTTTATTCTGTCGTTGATTGCTTTTTGCCTATCTGTCATGTCACTATTAGTTTTATTGTCTTCTTCAAGATCATCTATACGTCTCTCATCCAACAAGCTATCACTGTTCCTTTCCTGTGATTTATTAGAGATCTTACCTCTGTTTTTTGCTATGAGATTACTTTTATGGGTAAGAACTGTACTTTCATCGATTCCTCTGCTGCTGTTTTCTAATGCTCGTCTTTTGATAGCTTCAGGCTCTACTTCTCTGAACCAACGAGTTTTGTTATTGCTCTAGCTTGATCACATAAACTCTCTCCTCTGAGTTGAAACAATCCGCTTCCTCTCCATTGATCATACAGATGCCGTCGGTATCTCCTAATATTTTCGTCTACAGGGTTGCTCAGTTAGAAACACTCCATGACCACAGCATTGACTTGTTCGCTCCATCTACGCCGTGTGTGCTGGCCCATTGCAGGATAATGACAGGCAAGAGCCGGACCAGTATCTCTGGGCCTGCTGGGTGCAACACTGTCACCATCAAGAGTTTCAGTTTCATTACCACCGTTATTAACAATATTTTGTCTTTTCATTGTTACTCATATGAGGTAGCGATTATCAGGTTGCGCAATTACCAATGTTTTTATTGTGACACCATCACGAGATGTATCATCGATCAGGATATGAGGAGATTCTAATCGCTTCCTTTCATTATTATTATTATCAAGACTGATATTATTATTTTCATTTTTTTTTTTTTGGCTATTTGTCATCGTTATTATTTCCTCTGATACGACATGAATTCTGGATAATTGTCAGTAACACTTTCGTATTAGTACTAGGCACCGGATCTTATTTATTAGCGTCGACAATTTGATAGAGCACCACTTCTATAATTATAGACAAATAAACGTGGTCAAACGTGACAAAGAAGCAAACAGAAAACTAACATCCACCCCTATTTTTTTCTGTGGGGGTATATATTTGTTTAATGCTATTGGGGTGTATATATATATATATATATATATATATATA
>NC_068982.1:32085542-32088102 GCF_001194135.2 Octopus bimaculoides
TATATATATATATATATATATAGCTGTATATACATATACGCATATTTTTTTGTATTATTATATGATTGAACGCCACGCATCCTCTTCCAAGTAAGTTTTATCTTAATAATTCTGATGAGCATTTTACACTATCTTTTTACTCTTTCGTTTTTCTCTCTTTCTCTATTATAATTTTACCTCCTCTTCTCCCACTATTTTATCCTATTACTGTTTTCTTTTTTCTCTCTTCCTTTCTCTTTTCTTCGACCTCCCCTTCTCCCATCCTGTTTTTTCTCACTTATCCAATCTCCAAATTTTTTCCTCTCCCCTTCACAGTTCTCTGCCTGTCACTCTCTCTCTCCTTCACACTTCCTCCCTTGCTCCCGTGGGTCCCACGTGACCATCGCGTAAAACGATGTTGTGCGTATAGTGGGACTTTGAAGGTATTATCCATTACGAATTGCTTGAACGGAATCAAACGGTCAACGCGGAACTCTATGTTCAACAGATGGAACGACTCAATACGGCTATTCAAGAGAAAAGACCTAATCGTCAGCATGGTGTTCTGCTGCACGACAACGCTCGCCTCATATCGCCAATATGATTAAGGAAGCCATTCAAACGCATGGTTGGGAAGTGCTGCCACACCCGCCGTACTCTTCTGATTTGACACCAACGGATTTCCACCTCTTTCAATCTCTTTCAAATGCAGAACTGAGAGCTTGGCTGGATCAATTTTCCGAGTCGAAATCGGGCGATTTCTAGCAACGGCGTATTGAAAATCTTGTTGAACGTTGGGAAGAAATTGTAAACAACAAGAATGAGTACATTATTGCTTAAATAGTTGCTATTTTTTATTAAACCTTCTTAAAAATTTAAATTTAAAGAAAAACGGCCGGAACTTAGTTGCCAACCCAATAATACTAGAGGGAAAGTTCACCACAGATACGACACCAAAATTAATTTCCAGCATCAAAGTCCAAGTATAGCACCTATAATCGCCTATTTCGAAAATACTTAAATGTACGGGTGACGTTATGTACGCATGATACCTTCAGGTCTAATCTGTTATTAATCAGGTTGTTCTTCTCCCTATACTTACAAATCTCATGTTTCCACAGAGCACAGCTCACACCCGTATCGACTATCTCTATAAGGCTGCGCTTTTCGTATTATATCCTATTTAAGGCTAAATTCGATTTCGCTTTCCTTCAGTTCTCAAATCTTGGTAGATAAGGACGCACAATTGGCTTTATGTTTGAGTTTAAACGATGAAAAATAGTTATTAATTTGTGTTTTCATATTTATCGAACATCCTATATATATATAAAGTTACCAGCTTCAGTTATGGTTGTACATTTATAAATTACGTCTATTGGATTAGACATCGGCCTAATTACAAGCAGGAAAATTACTACTATTAATATTATTGATATTCCTGTCATCATCATCATCATCGTTATTATTATTATTATTATTATTATTATTATTATTATTATTTTATGTTTGACTTTTGTTTTGCATTTGTACAAGTTGGATCCAAGTCTCACCCAGAGACCTCAAGAGACAACAAGTTAGAAGTTCATGTAGGTGTTATGCCTAGGGTACCATATGTTTGGATTTGTACATAGTGTTGTTCTAGAGAATGTTTAAGAAGCCATAAGAAAATTGTGCTTGTTTTAAAATTTGAAATCACATAGACAGTATTTTACGTAGGATATGGGCAGTTCCCATGAGCACTATCTTTTGAACTTCAGCCATTTTGGGGTTTTCTGGTATCTGAGCTAGGTAGTAATAAGCCCGTTTCACTGTCATTCCCAGGGCACCTATGACAATAGGTATTGTTTTAGTCTTCAGGTTCCACATTTTGCTAATTTCTATTTCAAGGTCTTTATATTTGCTCAGTTTTTGGTAGGTCTTGACAGATACGTTTATATCGATTGGGACAGTCATATCAATGAGGAGGCATGATTTTTGTCTGAAGTCTTTCAGTATGATGTCTGGCCTATTTGCATCTATCTTTCTGTCAGTTTGAATGATATGTTCCCACCAGTTTTTATCATGGGGCAAGTCCGCTGGAAATGTACTACAGTGCCAGCTGTTCACTGCCAGTGAACTAAGGTAACACCTCTTATTTTTCGAACACCTTTCGGAGTATTCGAGCGGTTCCAAGCAGTGCTGTTTTCTGCAAGTGCTCCACCCTTATTGCAGCCCCTATTTGTTCCCCGTACTTCTCGAGATTTTTGCTCACTGTTCCCAAGGCTCCGACAATTATTGGTACTACTGCTATCTTTTTCATCGACCACAACTGCTTAACTTCCCAAGCTAACCTGTCATAGCTCTCAACTTTTCTTTCTTCCTTATGGCTCATCTTGTTGTCAGCTGAACATGCCATAACTATGATCCAGCATAGTTTGCTTTCTTTCTCAATTAAGACTATGTCCGGCTTCCTATTTTCTATCTCATGGTCGCACTGAATCATAAAATCCAATAGGATCTTTGCATTTCTATTTTCGATGATACCTTCAGGTTTGTGGTGCTACCAAGTTTTTGTTCTGTCAAGTCCATACTTGTTGCAGAG
>NC_068982.1:32090846-32092551 GCF_001194135.2 Octopus bimaculoides
GGAGGAAGTAGAAGAATAGGTGAGCAACGAGAGGAAAAGTGAAAGAGAGGAAGTACGAGGGGGGGGAGATACGTAGAAGTAACAGAGGAAGAACGAGAGGGGTAAAGCGAGATACGTAGTAGTAAAGAGGAACAGCGAGAGGGGGAAAATGATAGAGGAAGAGAAAGAGATAGAGTAGCGTCGGAAAATATAAGTTTACGAAAAACTACTTACGAATTGGAGACGCTGCGTTCAGTCATGTAAAAACAAATAGTAAATGAGTATATACATATATACGTACAGGTATGTGCGTACCGACATCCTCCTGTATGTATAGGTGCATATCTGGGTACAGGACATTGCAAACAAAACGTAGACTGTGTTATATATATATAACACATGGAACCCTGTATCTCTTTTTCTACTCTCTCTTCCTCCTCCTCCTCCCCTCACTCTCCTCTCTCCCTCTCTCTGCATATCTCTCTCTGTAGATATACATACATACGCATGCATACATTCATATGTGCCTACATTCACCTCTCTATACTAATGACACGCGGCTTAAATTAACAGATATATAATTCCACACACCTGTATTGGCATGTATTTGCTTTATTCCAGTCTAAGTGTTGTCGATAGAAGTATTTTTTGTTTATACTCTGTTGTCTGCTTCTGTATTACACTTAGCGGATTGGGATGGTTGACCTTTCTGGGTATCTATGTGTGATAAGAGAGATTGGTAAATTTATGGTAGACATTAGTAATTCAGTCTAAAGAACAATCCAAAACTTTTATAATTTAAAATATATATTATATATTATATATACATACAACATGTGTGTATGTGTGTGCGCTCGCGCGTGTGCATATACATATAAAATAATACATATAACGATAAATATATGCCTATTAATATATAAATATATATGTTTGTATATGTATGTATTTGTGTATACCTGTTGCTTGTATGTGTGTATGAAAAGAAAGAACAGAGAGATTGAAACAGAGAGAGAAAGGAAGAGTAAAAGAAAGAATATTGATGATTTCTAAACAACCATTATCGAGAACAAGTGAGTCGTAGAGCTTGACAGAGCAGGTGCTTTTCAAATGGCAACACATTAAATATTAAAAGTAACTACAACATAAAATGTTTAATACCAGATTCTGACCTTCCACATTGGCTGGAGCGAGATTTAAGCTGCACTGTGGAACTGATAAAGCAAGCATTATATTCAGTTTTTACATTCAGTCATCAATCGAATCCCACCTCAGGCGAGACTATGAAAGCTGACAGGTGTTTAGTCAAATACAACTCCTATATAGCAAGCACGTTGGAGACTAAAATGTTCGAGTTATTTAATACATTCTCTTCGCCGTTGACTTATTGTAATAGTTGTCTTAGTTACTATTCACATCTAAAATCTAACTTTGTCTAGCGTCGTTTTGTTTTGTCTGTATTTCTTTTTCTAAACTTTCCTTGAAAGTTAGCATTTTAAGAAAAGAAAATGCTAATTATCGCTTGGAAACAGACAACCAATAAATAAAAATTAATTGATTTTTATTATTTTTTCTTTCAAATAACAGAAAATATTAGGTATAACAGATGAATCGATTCAAAGACTTACGTTACTGCATCTAGAAGTCGGAGTGAAGGCGAATAGATCAATAGAATATATTTATATACATACATACATATATATATATATATATATATATATATATATAT
>NC_068982.1:32092561-32095198 GCF_001194135.2 Octopus bimaculoides
GTATATTCCGCTTTCACTCTTTCACTTCGACTTCTAGAGGATAAATTTGATAAGTGCCAACACACGAAACTCTTGGCTTTTGCGTCACTATGTTACTTCGACCAAATATTGATCGTGCGCGCGTGTGTGTGTTTGCATCTATGTATACCACACATTATCATATAGAAAATAATAGAGCGGTGAGATGGCAGAATCGTTAGTACGCTAGACGCAATGCTTAGCGGTCGCTATGTTCTGAGTTCAAATTCCGCCACGGGTGACATAGCCTTTTATCATTTCGGAGTCAATGAATTAAGTACCAGTGAAACACTGTGGTCGATGTAATCGATTTGTCATCTCCCACCAAATTTCAGACATTGTGCCTTTATTAGAAAGTGTTATACATATGTAAATATATATAATACGTATATGTCTATAAAGATATGTATATATATATGTGTGTGTGTCTTTATACATACGTATGTTCTCTCTCTGTCTCACACACACATTTAGAGTAGATTTTGACTGGTCACATAATCGGTAGCAAGGTTGTGAAGGAAAGCATCTTTCTTTTAACCATGATTCTGTAAATCTTAAGATCTTACAGATTTTTCTAGTCCCTTATATCGTAATCATTTGCAGAGTATGAATTAGTTCTCTCGCCAAGATCCCAAATTCAGTCATACTTTGCTTCAAAGGGATTTCTATGTATATTGTTACTGCAATGATAATAAGGTATGATGCTGAATGTATATCATGGGTACTGGATTTGCAAATGCATAGGTGTCCTCTTTCTCTTGTATTTCTCTGATTTCTACAACATAACGTATCTTCTTGTGATCCCTCACCACGATATCTGGCCGGTTGTGTTTTAACGTGGTTGCTGTTTTAATTTTTAAGTTCCACCAATATTCTTTTGAGCCATTGATCTCAATATAGAGAACTTTGTCTGTAGGTGTTTTCTTTTGTTATTCTGTTTCAAATCGTCTTGGCCAACACATCATGCCTCCCAGGAAGATAATATCTAGAAGATATTCTTTCGCAGATGGCAATAATGTGGTTGATGTCTTCAATCTTGATCTTGTACAGCTTACATTTGTTGTCTGTCAACGTTTTCTGCATCTTAGGCTGTAGGTACTTGGTGAAGATCTCTTGTTCCTGAATTGCATGAGTGTAAACTCCAAAATGGGATGTCATATTATTGTCAGTAGTCTTTGCCAAACTCTTGACATGATCATTCCCTTCTATGGTTCGTTTTTCGTGCCAAGTGCCCATGTACTATCTTCTCAGTGAACTGCTATATTTGTTTTATTTTGTTCTTCTGATAAATAGATTTTATCAGTGCTCCTTGGGAAGCGCTCTGTATCAGCTCTTATTTCATATTTCTCCTCAAGTTCATGAGCTATCCTAATTATGTTACTGATTTCGTGACCGCAAACATGGGCAAGATAATTACTGATTTCATTTTATGCTACAGACGTTTCAGTATCACAATACGTGCTTCGTATGATAGCAATACATATTTGAGACCACAACCACCACACTTGTTTAGGGAGTTAAACCTTCCTGCATGTCCTCCATTGATGTTGAAATTTGCTGTAACACTGAGCAGCTTGCGAGTTTGGACATCTATCTCATTGCATTCTTGCAGCGACCAGTTCAGAAGGCCAAACATAGATTTGAGGACATCACTGCAAAGCTGTGGACAATATGTTTGGAGTTCTGATGACTATGCTCTCTTTACCCCCCTGAAGTAGTCATTCTTGGGCCTCTACTTTTTTATGGGCCCACCATATCTGACATTCTCATTTTGACCAAATACCTATAATTGTCGCCTGATTGCAGAGGATATATTGTCAAGCCGTTCCTTTTTACTTTTACAGAGGGTACAAATTTTCCACGTTTCATTGACAAAAATGTACGTTTGGACTCAACAAATTGCATGCCAATGTCTGAATAAAATTGAGTAGTGGGGCCCAAATCATTTCTTATATGATTGGTATTTGCGCCAAACAGTTTCGAGTCGTCGTCAAAGATAATATGAGATACTTCTGGATCCATTTCTGTGGCTATTTGTGAACAGTTATGATAACGGATTAGTGAGAGGACGGAGAGCAACACCGACAGGCTATCACCAAGAAAGATGCCCTTTTGGTAATGAATGCTATCCGACTTGTATGCATGTATGTGTTGTAAGAATGCCATAATACTGAATATCTTAAGTGTGAATTATTGAAAATGCATTTTGTAATATTATACGTCATATCATCATGCAAGATTTGTTGTTTTTAGCACGCATGTCAAAGTTTTTTTTTATTCAATACTCTTGTGTCATTTATTTTATTCAGTTCTGCGATTATATTTTAGCTTTCAGTAAGAGGTTGATAATTCTAAAGTGGTTAGCTTTTCCTTATTTTGCCCGATTAATATCTCGATACGCTCAAAACGAGGCCTTGTGTTTGCAAGATAAAATCATATAAATTTTAATATTAATTTTAATCATGGATTCATTTATGAAGCCTGCCCAAATATCAAATAAATATTTTTGCCGGAACGCTGATTTCAGTGCATAGGTCTGTACCATATATATGCTCCAGTCAACAATGTACCACCTGGTCTAGGAATTGAAACCGTGATCTCGCGATCATGAATGCAGCA
>NC_068982.1:32096452-32097356 GCF_001194135.2 Octopus bimaculoides
AGTATTCAGTTGTTTATATTTACTCCTTTGGCTGATTAAGCTATGTAAAGCGTATTTAATCTCCATACCTTCGTTTTATTTGCTTTTTTCATTTTAAATTTGCTTTAACGCTAACCCTAACCCTAACCGTAGGGTTAGGGTTAGGGTTAGGGTTAATTGTTTCAGAATCGTTTGTTTATGTAGTCGGCACTTAATGTATATCGGCTGAATGGACGTCAGTGATTGGTTGAAATTACAGAAATACGACAACTTTAGCATGGAATAACTTATGGATTTCTTTTTTTTTAAAGAAGACTAAGAGAAAAAGATGGTTTATATGACACATTCTACCAGTGTTCCAAGTTTCAAAGTGTTTCGTTAATGAAAAATGTGGCCCCCGTTTTAAAAAAGATCCGAGAAACGCACTGTATACATTGATAGGCCATTAAAATAAACACACCAGGTTGTTCATAAGTCATGTGATAGAGAAAAAGGGGAAGAAAGACAAAGAGAAAAAGGAAAAATAGTAAACAAAAAAGTAAATAAACAAAATAAAGTGGGGAAAAGGAAACAAATTCACAGGAACAATGCTCTTCTCAGTACGTGTGACGTACCAGTTAAGATAATCTTTTGTACTTTGTGCATGGATGTACTTCCTGCCAGGGATCATTCTTAAATAATTTTCAGTACCTTTTTTTGATCATATCGGTCCGTCGATATGCCTATAGCATATCGACGGACGCGTGATGTAAAATGGTCTAGATAGATGGCCATTTACACGAACTAACGAGTGGATACTGCTGTATAAAGCAGCGGTCCAACTGCGGAAGACTGGATCGTAACCAGGGGGTAGCGGCGGCGGAGGCGGCGGCTGAGGCGGAGGCGGCGGCAGCGACGGCAGCGACGGCAGCGACGGCAGCGACGG
>NC_068982.1:32097610-32101598 GCF_001194135.2 Octopus bimaculoides
GAGAGAGAGAGAGAGAGAGAGAGAGAGAGAATGTGAATCAATGCTTTCTTCCTTCCCCGTAGCGTCGTTCGGCACTTTACAGAAATCATTAATGTCCAATTGGGACGCATGAACGCTGGCAGCCTCAGAAAAGCTACCCATTTTTCAGGAAAGATTAAATTTCTTTTTTGGATAATTTTAATATTCGAAACTTCACCCTTAAAAGATAAATTTTCGAGCGAGAGACTCGCTCAAGCGAAAGCATATGTTATTAACCAACTTTTTGGTAGAAATTAAATACAAATACACATAAATAAACACGAGAAATTATTTGGACTTACAGGAGACGAAGCGACGGCTGACAATCAGATTGATAGACAGACAGGTACATACATATACCTACACATGTATTTATATTATGCTTGTATGTTAGAACTTGTGCGCGTGTGTGTGTGTGTGTGTGTGTATTTATATGTATGTACGTACGTATGTATATATATATATATGCACATACACACATACATACACACATACAGGCATACAAGCACACACATTGAAATCGGAAAAGTTCCTTACCTGTTACTCCGAGTTTCACATTTCCAATCTAGTGAATATGACAAATTGTCTGGAAAAAATTGCATTTCAATTTAAATAGACTATTGTAGAAATAAATGTTTGATAGGAAATAACATAAGAACTTTTATTAATGTCAAGTATCGACATCCAACACATAAGTTGATGAGAACTAACCGACCATGTGAAGATAATATTCGAGATGCAAAAAACCGAAAACAAAGTGGTTTGAAGAAATAATTCATGCACACTTAGATAGTCTCTCGAATGCAAAATTCTTTGATTAAGTTATTGGTTGTTATGGTTTTGTTAGTTTGACTTAGTAAACATAATATACCAAAGGTTCATATTCTTCCTTATAATGTAAGATCATTGACAGCTGCTATGCAACAGAGCAGTAAGGATTTCTTTCATCTGATAGAAATATTAAATTTGTATTATTAACTTCAAATCAATCTTATAATAGCCAGTCGCCAGGTCAACAACAGCGATTTTTTAAAGCCTCCTTGTCAAGAGACCGCTATATGAGAACGAAGTTGAAAACTGAGGTCAAAACTATATCTTATAATTTTTTCCGACGACCTTTACTTGGTAACTGGATTTATTTATAGAGTTGTTGATTGGTATCAGCATTTTCACTTTTCCTTAGATATTTACTTCAGTATTTTCTCCTTGCAATGAGAATAGATGATGACTAATAGAGTAGTCAAAGTGGAATCTCTGGTTTAGCAACCCAAGAGACGAAAGTTACTTGTAACAAGTGAAATGAAATTACCAAAATTATACTCTGTTAACACTCAATAAACTAAAGTAATGTTCATAAAACAACCTTGAAAAGCATTTCCCTCTAACAAGGAACAACTTAAAGAGAACCTTTAAAAAAAGAACCAGATAGACCTTCATCATTAATCAAAATTGCTTTTATTTTAATAAATTTACACGTCCGTATAAACAATCCTCGTATAATTCCAGTGCTAATAAAATATTTAAAATCGTTATTTCATAATTATTCTCTATATATTATGAATGTGATGCAATTTTAAGTGGAAGCGTTTGTCCATCATCACAATAATTAGCATTTTTTTTATTCATCTACTTTCTGTAAACGATAAACTACCAGGAGGAAAAAAAGTATCTTTTAAACTTGAAACTGTATTGAAAATTTATGTTTGACTTTTCTGGGCAATTTTATTACTGTATTGATTGTAAGATACTTTGTCATGTCGTTAGTTTTGAGGTTGCTAGTAATTTAGTTGCGAATCTAGCCAATAATGTAGTTTGTATTCTTCGATTCAATTCATTTACATCAGTAATGCCTGCTTAATCTTAGTTTGTGTTATTAACTCCAGGGACAACCAAATGCAAGCGAAGTCTCTTTTCCTCAATTCTTCTCAGCCATTGCATTCTAAAAATTCAATAGTAGTAATGTAGTAATATTGTCATGAATCAAATTTCGGACACAAGTGGAAGGAATTTGAATGCAAAAATATTTAATGTTGAAATTAATAATTACTATACAAATTGGAATTTAGTGAAAGTTCAAAATGAAATTTCCTCATAATTATAATTGAAAGTTACATTTCTATTAAATTTTAAAATGTTTGGTAATGGAACTGAAATTACTGTTGTTGTTGTTATTGTTGTTAAAACCCAGAGTATGCCTTTCTGAGCAATCTTGTGCTCATTCCCGGGTTTACGTGAGGGAAACGTGATTGAAATTTTGTCGGAGACGAGTGGTATCTACGGTTTCTATCATCTTACATCCTGACTACACGGTTTAGAGAGGCTGCTCTTCGTGGACAGGACAGTTAGTAGTATGTATGAACTGATTTCTTCAGGTCCTTGTAGAGAGAGAAAGATTAAAGTGTTTCAGAAGAGGTGTTTGGACTGGAGCAGTGTAATAGAAATGACACTTTTAAAAGAAATAGAATTAGGTGTATGTGGTGGCACAACTAATGAGCGAGGTCAAGTTTAGAGAAAAAAATGCAATGTAGTGTCGGCAACAAAGCAGCGAGCAGTTATGGAAGGGTCATTCGCTGAAGCATCGTGTACAAGTTATCATTGCTAGGAATTAGCGAGTAGCAAGATTTTACAAATTTAATAGCCATCATCTTGAAAAGAGATGAGAAAACTTATATTTGGAGACGAAAGAGCTTTTGCTTTTTAAATAGTACATTTTTGTCAGTTGAAGTTCTAAGTAGAGCTATCTAATTTGTAGATGTTGGGAGTTTCTCTAAGTGCTGTTCGCTATGTTCTTCGCCTCTATTGCTGAAGTGAAAGTGCGACTGAAAAGCAATAAGGGTTGGATGTTATACACATTAGTTGAATAAAGGACACAAAGAGACAAGTATTTAATGGGTGGTTTTAGTTACCCAAGCAGTTTCGGTTAAATTAGGTGCGAAACACATTTTTAGCCAAAATTTTTTTTTAATTTGCAGAGATCAGACAAGTTAACCAGTTTTGAAATGTTATATGGTTGACGGAAAAGAAAAGTAATGACAAGTGTTATTAACAAAAAGGTATTAAAAGGTATAAAAAAAAGAGATTTTGATTGTTTTAACGATGGTGATGGTGATGACTAGGAAGGTAAAAATATTGTGATGCTACTGTTATTGAATATTGCTGTTGTTGTGTTAGTGGTTGCGGCGATTTTGATCATGTTGATGATGCCGATGTTGACAGTGGAGCTGATGTAGCTATGAATAAGAATGATGTGGAAGTGTTAGGTGATGCTCTTTTAATGGCAATGCTGGCAGTGGTGATGAGAAGGAAATGGATGATAATTATGATGATGAGAAGGAAGAATGTGGAGGTGGAAGAAGCGAGGAAGGAGAAAAGATTTTGATAATGCTGATAATGAAGTGGATAATAATAATAATGATGATCACAGCCATACGACAATGCTTTCGCGTTTGTTGCTGTCAGACTGATTACCACCTAGTAGCAAATGATGCCAAGTTTCTTTAACATGTTAAGCGCTCCAATGTTTTTTGACGCGAGCGTCTGCTGCTAGATGAATTGTACAGCTAAAGGCAGATATTAAGAGAAACTTTAGAACCAATACATGCCACATAACATTTCTAACACAGATATCAACAAATACTGCTAGAAGCAATATTGATATTAGCAAAGAACCTCATTTATCAAGTGAGAGCAAATGATGAAGGGTGGACAGGAAATGGATTTTGCGAGGAGTTGAGGAGATGAAGGAGGAAACAGGAAAAATTATTATGATTATGATCATTATTATTATTATTATTATTATTATGCTTATTATTATTATTATTATTATCATTATTATTATTATTATTGTTATTACTATTTATTATTATTATTATTATTATTATTATTGTTATTAGTATTTATTATTATTATTATTATTATTATTATTATTGTTATTACTATTTATTATTATTATTATGATTATTATTATTAT
>NC_068982.1:32101608-32102831 GCF_001194135.2 Octopus bimaculoides
TATCATTATTATTATTATTATTATTATTATTATTATTATTATTATTATTATTATTATTATTATTATCAGCAACAGCAGCAGCATTATTATTATCATTATTACTATTACTACTATTTCTATAATTTTTACTACCTCTGTTTTATTATTACTATCATTATGATTACTACTATTTTTGTTGTTCGTATTATTATTATTAATAATAATACAATGACGTTGGGGGCGATTGTTTTATTGAAGATGATCGAGGAGCGACGGGGATGAAGTTGGTGATGAATATAATCATGATCATGATGATAATATCATAATGATCGCAACGATACTCATGACTAAGATAATAAAATAATGGTTTTGATTATGCTGATGTTGTTGATAATGAGAATTACAGTAGTTGATATCTGTTGAGAACGAAAGAAAGAGAGTTTTACATTTGGGAAAGGAGTGAAGTGGATAGTGGCCTATAAACTGTTTTGTTCTATTTATATTTCGGATTTGATTTTCTTAATCTGTTATTCACTGTCTATAACTCCTAATCGAGAAAAAAATAATTAAGTAAATAAATCAATCATTTCCAAAACATTCAAATAAATAATCAGAATTAAAATAAAACAAAACAAAACGAGATAATCATCGAAGTAAAAGTAGTAAAAGCTTTATTTATTACACACCTGATTATTTATTTTTAGGTCATCATCAATTTGAAAATTAAGTTCCACTGCAGTAATCAGTAAATAAATAGGCTTTGGCAAAACGTAACAGCTGAGTAATGCTACAAATGAGATGTGGTATATATATTGGTGTTGAAACAGTATAAAAACTCTGGAAAGTAAGGTTGCATGCAATTAGTAAAATGTAAATATGTTTCGAGTTTAAAATCTGAAATGGAAGAAAATCAAAACAAATGTAATTAAACAGTAAACGCTGGTGATATAAATGGTGGTCGGAGAGAATAAATTTTGCTTCAAGAAATATTTCATCTTGTGCCCTAGAAATCCAATAGGAAATATGTACCGTAAATACATAAGATAATTATTTGAATATTTCAAGTTTGAAATTAAATTTACAATAACTTCCAGTCATATATATATATATATATATATATTCTCTTTTACTCTTTTGTTCTTTTACTTGTTTCAGTCATTTGACTGCGGCCATGCTGGAGCACCCCCTTTAGTCGAGCAAATCGACCCCAGGACTTATTTTTTTGTAAGCCTAGTGCTTATTTT
>NC_068982.1:32103086-32106732 GCF_001194135.2 Octopus bimaculoides
ATATATATATATATATATATATATATATATAGATATATATATATCTAGATATATATACGACGGGCTTCTTTCAGTTTCCGTCTACCAAATCTACTCACAAGGCTTTGGTCGGCCCGAGGCTATAGTAGAAGACACTTGCGCAAGGTGCCACGATGTGGGAAGGAACCCGGAACCATGTGGTTGGTACTTACCACACAGTCACTCCTATGCCTAACGAAAATGTAGAATATAATATAATATAATATAATATAATACAGTATAATATAGTATGATATAATATAAAATATAATATATATTCATACATTGATAACCGAGCAAATTTCCTTAATTTCAACAAAGCTGACCTACATGCAAGTAGCATATATTTGAACAATGATGACAAATACAGGTATTTATATATGGCAATTACTGGACCATTTTCTGTTCGAGTCTAACCGTTTTAAGTCGTAGTGGAAACGCGACCTATTGTCGCAAATAGACATACGAATATTGTATAAATTTTATAATTGATTTGCAATTTCATTATATAACCAATAAATTATAAGTCCCATTTATAGTGTACAGTTGTAATATGTTATGCCATTTTTCTCCAAATTGACATGTATCATACAATCTGGTGCTAGTGGTTTATTTAGTATTGCTTGAGAGAATTAGTTCATGTATTGCCAAATATTTTGGGTCATATTTCAACAAGTAGTAGAATTCTTGAAGCAAGCTGTAAGCAGAAAATGGAGAAAATTCTTGATCAACAGACAAATTGACTACCATCGGTAATTATTTCTTTTAATACAAAACTTTTTAATAAAACTTCTTTTAATATAAAACTCGCTACGTTCTGAGTTCAAATTCCGTCGAGGTCGACTTTGCCTTCCATCTTTTCGGGGTCGATAAATTAAGTACCATTTGCGTACTGGGGTCGTTCTAATCGACTGGCCCCCTCCTCCAAAATTTCAGGCCTTGTACCTAGAGTTGAATAGAATATTTATGTACCAGCTTCTAGGAATATGTTTTATACGTAAAACTGGCATATCAAATCACGTTAACCGCTGTATTTAGTGGCTATTTAAACAATATGTTCGTAAATGATTAAGGGTTTAGGTGGGTGCTGATGAAGGGGCAAAAACTCCCGAAATTTGGCATATACGCCCATTACCCTTTTTCGTCTTCGATTTCAATCTTTGTTTACATCTGATGCCTTGTAACCGAAACGCCGCAACAAAAATCAGTCTCGGCTATAATTTCTATAGATTATCAGTAGAGATAACTTTAACAAGTGATGTAAAGCGCACTGCTAACGCAGTAGGACATGGTATTACCTTCTAAAAACGTTTAATATATTTTATATCATATTATGGTTGAATAACGAAATACTATGTGCCTGCAAATCATTAATAGTTGAGAAGAGAGTCAGTATTTCTCTACTAAATGACAGTAGCAGCAACAACAGCATAATATCTTATGGTAGTACACAATCTGTCAAAGTAATATCCTTTTCTCTCGAAGATCTTGGTATTTAATATATCTAATAATTTCTTTTTATTCGTACGAGGAGAATAACTCCATAAATATTCTATGCACTGATTATAATAATAAAATATTTTTATTAGGTGAAGATTATTATGAGCAAATAAAGTGCAAGTTATTTTTCCTTGGTCTCCTACTAGATAAGGCTTATAGATGATCGTAAATACTCAGGCATCTAGTACTAATTTAATGTCATTCTCTAACATAGCTAGGATAAGAGATATTTAAGATCGCTGCACGATGTCTCTCTTACTCCGTGATTTTTTGAAATTTACAATATCTGTAAACCACGACATTTTAGGTTATACGTTATGAAGGTCATCTTGATGTGTCCTATGTTTATAGAAGAATCTTATTGTGGGTTAAGTTTGCAAATATATTGATTATCTTCATGATTTATCTTTTACTTGTTTCAGTGATTGGGCAGCGGTCATGCTTGGGCACCATCGTCATGGAGTTTAAGTCGAAAATATCGATCGCAGTATTCATTTATTAAAAAGTCTAGTACTTATTCTATCAATCTCATTTGCCAAACTGCTACATTACCGGGAGGTAAACAAATGGACACCGGTTGTCGAACGGTGGAAAGAACAATCATAGATAGAAAGACAACACACATGCACACACAAGCAGATTCCCACCACACGCACAGACAGATAGATAGATAGATAGATAGATAGATAGATAGATAGATAGATAGATAGATAGATAGATAGACTGGCCAGTTTTCACACACACTCCGTCTACCAAATTCATTCACTTGACAGTGGTCGGCCCTTCGCTGCAGAAGACCCTGTGTTGCCACGACCTTAAAGTATTGACACTAGTATATTACATTAGTTGTTTTTGTTGCTATTGTTGTTGTTGCGCACTGTTTCTTATCAGTTGTAGTTTTAAAAAGCTGTGAATTTGTGATCTACATTATACATATATTTCATAGTCATTATATCAAAACGTAAAAATGATGGAAATAATAAATAAATATTAGAAAGCGTTTCTAATCAATGGCTCACTGCTGAACCTATTTTACCTTTGCTTATTCTTAACCTTGGCTTGTCTGACAAAGCTTTGATGTCGTAGCCTTATGTTATCCACGCACCCCACACGCACACAAACGTATGTATGTATGTATTTATGCATGTATGTATATATATATATATATATGTTATCTTCCCGTTTTTAATTTAGAGTAAATTTGACAGACCACGTACATGGTAGCAAGGCTGAAAAGAAAACGAAAAGTATCTTGTTTTGCCTATCATGCTTTAAATGTTAAGGTCTTCTATGTATGTATGTATGTATGTATGTATGTATTTGTTGTGTCGACGCCCCCAAGCGAAGAAGTAGGATCACCCAAGACATATAAATAGAGGTAGTCTAGCCGTGGTAGAGCTGAATAAAGAGAAGTGTTGAGTAGCAGTCGGTTAGCGGTTGAGTAGAGATCATCCGAAGGTGCTAGATAGCAGTAGCTTGAGACATAACAGTATTCATACATGTATGTATGTACGTGTGTGTGTGTGTGTGTGTCATTATTCAGTTTTATTTCAAGATGTCTTGCCAATAGAAAAAGCGTTAGTTTTTAACCTAGATTCAAGGCTTCTTCATTAAAATTTCAATAACACCAACAGGATACTTTTCCATGTATGCATGTACATGTGCAGTATTTGGAGTCAGGGCATGTGCAAATTTGTATGTTTGTTTTATGTATGCATGTATGTATGTAAGTACGTACGTATGTATGTATGTATGTATGTATATATGTATGTACGTATGCCCACGGGCATATGGCATAGTGGTTAAGAGCGCGGGCTACTAACCCCAAGATTCCGAGTTCGATTCCAAGCAGTGACCTGAATAATAATAATAATAATAATAATGATAATAATAATAATACTACTACTAGTAGTAGTAGTAGTAACATTGAAAAATACCTTAGGAATGAGAACCCAGGTTCGAAATTTCCCAAGACACCTGATGAAGGCTGGAAGGGATATCAACCGAAACGTTGTGTTAACAACAAACAAGATGCGGAAAAATATCCATCAAATGTAAATAATGTAAATAATGTGCTATTTTTCTGTATTATACTGTATAAGTCTGAGTCCTGATTTTTACTTTACAA
>NC_068982.1:32107228-32112014 GCF_001194135.2 Octopus bimaculoides
CGGGGATTGATGTAATCAACTAGCCCCGCTCCCTAGCCACAAATTTCAGATCTTGTGCCTATAGGAAAAAGGAATTTGTTTTGAGTTCCTTTCCTTTTTTTCCATTCATTTTAATCTTCTATTTGAAATAACACGAAAAATATTTTTTGTAGCTCTATCATTTCTCCACAAATAAATTTATCATCTTTGAAATTCGAAGAAATTTTACCTCTTTTCAGTCATGACAAATTACACGTAGAAAAAAAAAGCGAAGGAACTTATCTGACAATCCACGATATTTTGTACTCTGGATATTTCATAGCACTAGTATAATTAACCGTACCTGAAAGCTGTAAAGCTGTTCCGTATATATATATAGACATTAATGTGACTGTAACTAGAAACGATGGGATTCACTGTTTCTCCCCAATCGTCACTCAGGTATGTTTGAGTATGTAATCACTTTTAGTAACATAAAGCTTTAGTATCTGCTTATTCACATTTTCTAGAGAAAGGACTTGTATTTTTGCTCTATCAGAAGGGAATCGTTCAATCTTACGTCTGGCCCCTGTTTATCGCAGCTACGGGTGACATTTTCTTTATTTATATCTCTTATGTTGATTTCATTAATTGAAGTAAGGTTTTCTAGACATCTTGACATGACATTTTTTTAAATAGTTTCTACTATTATGTCTCTGTCATTTGTTACCCCCATGCTTGATTGTATTGCTTGACTCGCGAGACGACAGAAAACAGTTTTCGTTTGTTTTGTTCGTATATTGGAGGTTTTTTAATATATTTTCTATTTATTATTTAGTAGATATTTATGTAGTCCTGCAGTAGATAATTTGTAATATAATTGTCTAGTTACAGACGACCCCTAACTTTTTGCACTCAAAGTAAATATAATCTTTTCTTGTCGGATTTTAAATACAGTCATTTACTTGTATTTTTCTCTCTTTGTGTATGTGTGTATGTTATCCGTCTACTATTGTTAATTCATTTAGGTATACCTTATTTCTGGAACAACTACAGTATTGATAAATGTTGCCTTATCTTTGGCATTTATTTCTATTATAAGTATTAATCTAATGCTTCAATAATATTCTTTCTTAACCTATTATTTCACTTGTGTGTGATGTATACTGTCTAGTTCATTAATTCACAAATATTTACAAGTCTGTTTATGGTCTAATTCCCTTATCTTTATTTCTATATCTAATATTTTTATAATTATCTTTATTATTCATGGTATAAAAATACATCCTGAGTTTCTTCTTGCTCTCGTTTTTTTTTCTTTCTCCTTCTTCATATTATTATTATTGTTGTTAAGGTAGCGAGCTAGGAGAATCGTTAGTACGCCAGGCAAGATGCTTAACTGCACTTCGTCCGTCTTTACGTTCGGAGTTCAAATTCTACCGAGGTTGACTTTACCTTTTATCCTTTCGGGGCCGATAAATTAAGCACCAGTTGAGTACTGAGGTCGATGTAATCGACTTACCAACAACCCCACCCATCATTTCAGACCTTGTGCCTTTAGTAGAAATGCACAGGAATGCATACGAGCACTCATAAACTAAAACAGGTCAGTAGGTGTGCAACTAGGCTCTTGGAGAGGCAAGTCGACTAGCAGCTATTTTTGTTGCTGGACGGAGGGTCCGGTGAAAATGCTCGGAATGTGTTTCGGACCAGATCTCCGGGTAGATAGGAACTGGGAAGAGGTCATGACTAGGGTGGCCAAGCTCACCCAGAAATGAGCAAAAAGGGAGTTGTCGCTGAAAGGCTGGGTGGAAGGAGCAAATGTATATATTACCTCGGTAGTTTACTACCGTCTAGCTGTTGTACCTTGTCTTAAGAAAACTCTGACAAGATTGAAGCGCTTGCTTTTCCGATTCTTATGGAAGGGTCCGGTTCCGTTTGTCAGAAAATCCATCTGCTGTCAACACCCACTATGTGGTGCTCTTGAGGTGCCATCTTTAATGATACTACGCCACGCTTTGAGGTTGTAGCACCTACAGAAATATCTAAATCACTGCAATGGTGTGAATGACGACGATAATAGGGTGAACTGGTTTGGGCGTCTTTTGTGCGACACATCTTCCCGCAGCTCATCTCATTGACAGAGCTGCAGTCGTGAGTCCAACGTAGACCAAGATTGGGCGTTTAGCATCTAGAATGTTGTCAGGCGCTCACTGCATTGTACCAGCTGTCCAACACCATTTGCAGGAAAATAACCCAAGATTTCTACAGGGGGCTAGTTGAGGGTATGAGTGAAGATGTTCTAGGAATGAATCTAGGCACCGGCGAGAACAATCTGAGTAATCTCTTCCAGAAAACCTTCGTGTCAAAGATCATGAACAATTTCCAAAAGTCTTTGGCTTGGCCTTACTACAGAGGTACATTGCCGGTTCGAGACAAGCTCTTCAAGCATTGAAGTGCCAACAGCCGAACCTGCCCGAGATGCTTGCAGGGGAACGAAACCTTCCTGCATGCAATAATTCAGTGTCCGTACATTAGAGAGAAGTGGGGTTGTATGGAGCAGCTGTTGTCGATCTACGCACCACCTTCGCCTAGCAGAGAAGGAAGGCAGATATTTCTCTGCTTAGTGGCTGTCGCAAAAGAGGTTGTGTGGTGGACCCGTCTATAAGGTTTGAAGACAGGCACATTCCTACATGGTCAGACCCTCATCAATTTCTTCAAATATCATTTGAAGAGGAAGGTAAGAGTAGAGAGCGAGGTACTGCTTTGTAGTGCGTTTCTCGAAAGGTGGTCGACAAATCAATACTGGTGTCACTAAATGGATCTACTCTGAATATGCTTTTCTAAGCAAGAGGAAAAAAACTGGAAGAGGACACTTTCCCATGCCTTGGAAATGGCAGAGTAATCCGGGATTTTTGTGTGGGGTTTACCCCGGATTAGACTAAGTGGGATGCCTCACTACTGGGGATTCTATTTATTTATTATTTATTATATATTTCTCTGCTTTCCATTATATACTCTCTATTATACTCTTTAATGTTGTAGTATTTCCCCTTGATTGGAGCAGCTCTTTATACTTGCTCAGTTTTTGGTAGGTTTTGACAGATACATTTATGTCGATTGAGTGAGCCATATCGATGAGGAGGCATGATTTTTGTCTGAAATCCGTCTGGCATATTTGCATCTCTCTTTCTGGCAGTTTGAACGGTGAAGTTCAAAAGGAGTGAGATGTAGTCATTTTCAAACACTGGCGGTGAATTGTGTTCCCACCAGTTTTTATCATGGGGTAGGTCCAAGCCTTTTCAAATTACCTAGTTAATATACTGTGCTGCTCTATCATGCTTGTTGAGATACTCTGTAAGTGCAAGAAGATGTCACATAGGGACAACATGATCGATGGTCGCTTTCTGTTGTTTGCATACACGACATGTTGGACTCCTTGCCGTTCTTTAAGATGCTGGCCTGGTAGCTTCATGTATGTAGGTATTGTTCTTAAGCTGCTATGATAAACCCTTCTGTCTCTGATTTTAAGCCAGAATACACTAACCATTAATGGCTAAGGGCTCAGTCAATATCGGCAATATTAGCTCTCTTTGGTATTTGCCATTAAGTTTTTCTTGCCATTTATCAGCAAGAATATCTAGGGCAGCAGCTTTAGCACGGGTTTTCATACGCTTAGCTTTTTCTGTGCTTGTTTCTAGTACGTCTTATTCTGGAATTTGTTGCATTTGGAATTCACTTAAATATTTCTTTGTTTTGTTACCGAGTATGATATTTCCTTGTTTATATGCTTTAAGACAAGTTTGATTAGTATTATTTATTGCCTTTGCAGAGTTTTTAACGCTGAAAATGTACTGCGGTGTCAGCTTTTTACTACCAGTGAACTAAGGTAACACCCCTTATTTTTCGAGCACCATCCGGATTAATCGAGCGGTTTTAAGCAGTTTTGTTTTTGAAAGCGTTCCATCCTTATTGTAGCCCCTATTTGTTCCATGTACTTCTCAAGATTTTTACTCACTCTTCTCAGGACTCCAATAATTCTTGGTACTACTACCACTTTTTTCCTCGACCACAACTGCTTAATCTCCCAAGCTAACCTGTCATATCTATCGACCTTTCTTTCTTCTTTATCGCATACGTTATTGCAGCCCCTATTTGTTCCATGTACTTCTCAAAATTTTTACTCATTCTTCCCAGAACTCTGACAATTATTGGTACTACTGCTACCTTTTTCCTCGACCACAACTGCTTAACCTCCCAAGCTAACCTGTCATATCTATCGACTTTTCTTTCTTCCTTATCTCATACCTTGTTCTCAGCTGGGAATGCTATATCTATGATCCAGCGTAGTCTGCTTTCTTTCTCAATTAAGACTATGTTTGGCTTCCTATTCTCTATCTCATGGTCGCACCGAATGCTAAAATCTCACAGGATCTTTGCATCATCAGTTTCACTGATGCCTTCGGGTTTGTGGTCGTACAATTTTTTTGCACTGTCAAGTCCATACTTGGTGCAAAGTGTGCAATGGACAAGCCTTGGTATTTTGTCCTGGCGTCTCTTATATTTCTTCTGGGCTAGTGGCGTACGTCATTATTATTATTGTTGTTGTTGTTCTGATTATTATTATTATTTCTCTTTATCACAGGTTTTGTTGGAGCTCTTGGAGTCTTGCATGCGTAGCGGAGTTGCTACCTGCAGCCTACGATTCCATGTTATCCGCTCTTTTCAGTTACCTAGTACTTTCTTGAGTATATTCTTCTTCTTCTTCTTCTTCTTCTTCTTATTATTATTATTATTATTATTATTATTATTATTATTATTATTATTA
>NC_068982.1:32112024-32112574 GCF_001194135.2 Octopus bimaculoides
TATATATATATATATATATATATGGAGTGCCTCACAGTCTTATTTCATGTACTTTTTATACGTAACTAAATCTTGACATTTGGGTTAGATATCTAACTGCATCTTCTTTTATCATTATTGATGTATGTACTATGGTTAGAAACTCGATTTCTGGTTGTAGGATATTTCTACTTCCATCTCGTTATATTTAGTTTTATCTCCTCCGTTTTCTTGAGATGCTTATTTTCCATTTTCAGCTGTTGAAACTGATACATCGATTAGCAGACATTTCATTTCCTGATGGTCTGTGACAATAATATCTTGGCGCTATCCCTTCATTTCTTGTCTCTGTGAATCGGAATATCTCAGGGACTGATTGCTATATAAATTCTCTGAAACATTTTGCAGTGTTTGTGTCTGCATATAAATATTATCGCTGCTGTATAAGCGTTGACTGTCAATTGTATACTTCCGGGTAATTTTTTCACAGCATCCACATATTCAGCAGTTACTTTTGTTTTGCATCATTGTATTACCTCCTCTCCTCCCCCTCCTCCTCCTCCTCCTCCTC
>NC_068982.1:32112621-32127124 GCF_001194135.2 Octopus bimaculoides
CTTCTTCTTCTTCTCCTTCTTCTTCTTCTCCTTCTTCTTCTACTTCTTCTTCTTCTTCTTCGTCTTCTTCTTCTTTTTCTTTCCCTTTTTTTTCTTCTTCCTCTTTTTTCTTCTTCCCCTTCTTCTTCTCATTCTCATTCTTCTCCTGCTTCTCCACTTCTTCTTCTTCTGCTTCATCGTCGTCTTCTTCTTCTCCTACTTTTCATTCCTCTCCTTCTCTTACTCTTCTTCTCCTCCTCCTCCTTCTTTTTTTTCTCCTTTTTCTTCTTCTACTTCTCCACATCTTCGTCTTCTACTTCTTCCTCTTCTTTTTTCTTCTCCTCCTCATTCTACTCCTACTTCTCCATTTCTTCTTTTTCTTCTCCTCCACCTCCTCCTCTTTCCTCTTCTTCTCCTCCTCCTCTCCTCCCCTTTTTCTCCTCCTCCTCCTCCTCCTTCTTCTTCTAATAATAATAATGATACTAATCATTATTATTATTTTGATATACACTCAACTGTTAGAAAAGAAAAAAGCATCTTCAGCCAGCTGGTGTTGCTACTTCAGGCTGATGACGAGCAATGACTCAGAAACATGTCGCTGAATTCACACTAGGCTGGGTGGGGGTGCTTGTCTCCCTCTCGCAAATATAAGGACGCAAGAAATGTGTCAAGGCCGACAGTAACCTGTCCAGCTTCCTAGGGCTAAATAGCAGCAATATAATTCCCTTAGTGAGACGGTCACATTAACTTGACAGTATACAACTGCATTATTATTACTATTATTATCATCGTCATGATCATCCTCATTATTCAGTAGTCTTATTTGTATCACGTGCCTTCATTACCCATTATTATTATTATTATTATTATTATTATTATTATTATTATTTTGATTCTCGCTGTTCTATTTGCAGTTCTTTACTTGAAAGCAGGCAATAACAATTTAACCAAAAGTTTCAAGTAGTGTCTTCCCCTGTGACTCGAAGTGACAATACTCTCCTTAGAACGCGAGCTGTACCCAACAATGCTGCCTTCTGGATCACTTCGAGCCTGACGGCAGATCCGATATTCTTAATATGTTTCTCAAAGCTCTTGGAAACTGCTCCTAATGCTCCAATTACCACCGGTATCACCATTACTTTCCTCATGCCCCATTACCTTCCTATCTTGTCCCGGAGTGGCTGATATTTCTCACTCTTTTCTCACTCATTATTATTATTATTATTATTATTATTATTATTATCATCATCATCATTATTATTAGTTTGATCATATTATTTTTGTGTCAGAACACTAAGCAGAAAAAGTGTCAACTAATTACATGATAAATTATCCAATTTTTTCTCAATCATTATACTTAAATATCTTCATTGTCACGTATAGTGACACTACATTTAACTTCAAAAATGAAATATATAATTATCACAAACTACGATAACAATTTTTCTCTACTTCAAAACGATATTGTATTAAAGAGTAAAATATACCATATACATACATACATACGCACACACTCATACACTCATCTCTACACATATGTGCGTACATATTGCACGAATATGTATACATATAGATATATATCATATGCATATGAATATATATACATGTCTATGTATATATATATATGTACATACCTATGTATGCATATATACATACGCATATACATGCATACATACGTATATAAATCAGTACATACCTTTGCACGCAAAAACTTGTGCCGCTATATATCAGTCTTAGCTGACTGTTAAAAGTTTGCTTCTCCCAGGTATGAAATGACATTTAAATGGTTTAACAAATGTCTACGTAGTATGTTATTTATATTAACTGTCATTCATTTATGAATATTTTATAAGCAGATTATATTTATTAATAAAGATATGTGCTAGTGCCATCAAAGAGTATAAAGAAAGTGCTTGTATGATGTAGTGTAATGATATATTTGGGATGAAATAAAAGTGTCACATTCCAATATATATATATATAATTTGATCACTTGCTATGATCTGATTTTTTTCCTATTTATTCAAATTGCTTCATATGGGGAGTTTAAGTATTTTAATGTGTCTTGTTTTATTTACCTCTTTCATCTTTATATTTTACTTGTCTCACTTATTAGATTGCAGTGATTCTGAGGTTCTGCCTTGAAGGGTTTTGCCGAACAAATCAACTCCACATCTTATTTTATCTTTTCATCCTATTACTTATTCTATCGAACCTCTAATTTACGGCTGTTAGGCGGCGGTGAGGGTACAATCACAAACATATTGACACACGCATAGATAGATATATGTATATATATATATATATATATATATATATATATATATATATATGATACATAAGGTAGTACTTTTGTATGGCCCCAGTCAAGAGAGAGAGTGAGAGATAGAAGGGGAGACACGGCGAGTTTCTTTCAGTCTCTGTCATCCAAATATACTTTCAAAGATTTATTCAGCCCAAGGCTCTAGTATAAAATACTGGCCCAAGGTGCAAAGTAAGTTGAACCCGGAATCATGTGTTTAGGACGATGATTTCTTACCATACAGCCACACCCGAGAAATGTTTATGATTATATTCAATTTCATTTCAGATCGAATTCTCTATCCTTCACTGTTAGGCTGATGTTTGCGAGTATTCGCTTGCTGCTTAAGTGTTATGTAAATTCCTTCAAGCATTAAAGGTGCACAGAGCAATTTCTCCGCATTCAATATAATCTATAAAAATATAAGGAGCTCCAATAGCTTTTCTTGTATTTTTTATCTGGGTATTTTAAAGTAGTTTTTCTGAGCCAGTATGTGAAATAGGTTTCTGATTTAGAGATTGACTTCCCTCCCGTCATGCTGGCAGTCTTGAACGGGTACTGAGGGTTGCCATTTTCCCTCCGATTAACCTATAAACAAATTTATAAATATATGCTATGTAAATCGTGGCATACATTAGTTGTTTTTCAGATTATCTGTTCATTATTGTTCCTGAATATTAAGAGGATTGGGTAAGTAAAATTCTTTGTACTGTTCAAACAGTTAATAATAAAATGCTGCGGATAATTTCAATTCATTCATGATATGCAATCTGCAATCTCCTGTCATAAAACATTAGGTTGAGAGCTTATATGATTTCTTAATGCTGAACTAAGAAGTGAGGATCACGTCAATGGTTTTTAGAATAAACAAATCCTAGGGCCCTGCCAATAAATGTTCATGAAAATTTGTATCCCTCACTCTTTACTAATGAGAAGAAAAAATTCATTTTGGATCGCTGTAAGTCTTCTTTCTTTGACATGATACTTGATAAGTGTATACGACAGAAAACCCTAATTTTATTAAACACATCAATTTATATATCAACTATTCGATCCCCATGTTCCCACATAGATGAGGTCTAGTCTTTCTATAAGAAACACTGCTCTAGTGGACCTGCATCGGACGATCCTGATGTGATGTATGTAGAAATGTGAGTAGGGTGAAGTATTTTTTTATTCTTTTTAACCTTAGTAAAATAGTTTGATTTGGTCTCATACTGTTTTAAATAAAGATTAATAATATATCTAACTCCGATGTGTTGGTGTGTTGAGTGCTTCTGTCTTTCGTTTGTCATCTCACTCGTAGATAGACAGACAGACAGACAGACAGGCAGACAGGCAGATAGATAGATAGATAGATAGATAGATAGATAGATAGATAGAAATGTATGTCGGTGTATGTATGCATGCATGTAGGTATGTTTGTATGTTTTGTGTGTATGTGTGCACGCGCACGTATGTATACGACTAGATTTCACACAATTTCTTAAGATTTTGCATAGTGATCTCAAACCTGGAACCATGAAGATATGTATAATAGCTGCAAAGTGAATTTCGTAACCTTATAGCTTTACAAGCTCATATCAACGATTGTCCTCCAATATACATATTTATTATTCAAAATTTCAGTGCATGGTTTAGTGATTAGAGTGTTCGGCTCGCAACCGACTGTCGGTGGTGCACTGTCTTTGACAAGACACTTTATTTCAAGTTGCTATAGTCCACTCAGCTGGCAGAAGTGAGTTGTACTTGGCCAGTCTTTTCATAGTCTGAATCCCCCGGATAAATATGTCAATGAGTGCTCAGCTACTTGCACCTTAAGTTCACGAGCAGGCTGTTCCTTTGATCGTATCAAGTGAACACTCGTCATTGTAACCGAGTAGAGCCAAGCCATTTACAATTTAATGCCGCAGACATATGTATGGAAATTATGAAGGTTTTTTTTATCAGAAAGTAACTTAGTTGAAACTCAAATTAATAACATTTTCATTTGACGTAAATCTGAAGTTTTAACATATTTCCTTTTAAAGCAAAGCTGTTATGTGTTGTAAGTGTCATTTTAAATGTTTTCCAAATATGGTCTTTCTCTAATGTCTTTGCTATTACATATATAATTTTGTAATGTTTAAGAACTTCAACAAATCCCTTCACTGATAAATGAAATCAAATACACAGAAAGATACGCAAACTAATACGAATAAGACTAGCAACAATACAGAGAAATCATAGAAAATGATACAACGCCCACTACCAAATAAGCGATATCATCAAATACTCTGACAATATGAAGGTAAGTGTGGGCTAGAGCATTATCTGAGCTCACAATCAAAAGGTCGCAGGTTCGATTAGCGGACTGGGTGGTGTGATGTGACCTTGAACAAATCGCTTGAACAATTCGACACAAGTGAAAAGTATAAGTATCATCCTAAGGCTGGTACAGGTCTCGCTCTCTCTCTCTCTCTCTCTCTCTCTCTCTCTCTCTCTCTCTCTCTCTCTCTCTCTCTCTCTCTCTCTCTCTCTCTCTCTCCTCTCCGACTGTCAAATCCAAGATGTTCCCCTTGGTCATGAATAGGAGGGTTGAAGTGACTGTTTGTGCTTGTTCACAACTACGTAGATATCTAAAACAATTAATAAGAGCATGGTATATGCTAGCAATTCATACTTACTTGCGAATGACCACTATCATTAATTACTATAAGAGAGCTGACAGAACAAACGTAAACGTTTTCTTTAATATTTAATTTTCTGTAAGTGTACTACACATTTTCAAATTCTATTATTTCACGTTCACGACCAGATTTTATGTAAGAAATGACGCAAACACTAAATGTTAACAAATATCTTTGTGCCATTGGTTTCTTCATACAAATCTGACATATTAGTTACGTATAGCAGCACTAGCATCACTAATACTATTTTATATACATGGAGGCGCGTGGCTCAGTGGTTAGGGTAATCGGCTCCCGATCTTTCGATCGTGAGCTCGATTCCCGGCAGCACGTTGTGTCCTTCAGCAAGACACTTTATTTTACGTTGCTCTAATCCACTCAGCTGGCAAAAGTGAGTTTTACCTGTAATTCAGAGGGCTGGCCTTGTCACGCTGAACACCCTGAGAACTACGTTAATCGTACATGTGTTTCTGGAGTATTTAGCCACTTGCACGTTGATTTCATGAGCAAGCTGTTCCGACGGAGTGCCAATTACATGAATACTAACCTCTGTAAAATTTCACCATCACATCCAAAAACGTTAATAACATCACTGAAGTTTTGAAACCAATATTCTAATCAGTTTTTATATAAGTGACTATGTAATATTAGTCACATACGATTGAAAATAACATCCCCATCATCTTAATTATGGCTGGTAACTATTTTTCTGTAAGATAGCTGAGAATTTTTTTTATGCTTTTTGTAAGTAAAAAGTGAATAGAATCAAAATTGAACGTGTGTCACTGACTTGATTCACCAGGCTTGTTAGTATTCTATCGCATTAGCATCTATCGGAATTAAAGCAACTTAAATGTTTACCAATGGATTTCAACTGTGAGATTCAATAATGTATGTTCTTTTAATTTATTCTTTTTATTACTTCAGGAGTTCTTTAAAACGATTTTTTCTCCTAGCAATATTTTAAAAATCCACATATAACGAACAACCACATGCTGACCAATTTTTTTTTTTTTTAAATATTAGGTGTTGTCTAATGATTTAATCACAATTATGAGATATATTTTATAGTTTGTTATATATGTCTGCATTATCTGTATGTGTTTTAATTTTGAGTGGGTGTTTTAATTGTGTGCATGTGTGTTTAAATTCTATTGTCAAATTCATTTCTGAACTTTTGTTTTGAAAGAAGATATAATGTCACTATCTTTTGTATCTGGACAATCTCTTAGAGGTGTTAAATTATGTTACCACCTAAAAACTCATGTGAGCTAATTCTCTAGAGTAAAATGGAAGAATAGCGAGCATTATAAAATCATCTATAAATGTTTATTCGATTTTACGTTTCTTTATTGTCTGATTTTTTATTTACTAATTTCACTATTGTTTATACACTTTCCCTTGACAAGGGTTTGATGGCTTAAAAAATAAAACAAGAGAAAAAAAATGACTGACTACTCGAGTGATAAGCTATATATTTCGTTTCATTTTTCACTTGTAATCTAAATTCTAATGAACTACTTATAAAGATAATGAATGTGTGCATATAAAATAAGAAAACAAAATATAAATTTATAGTAGAAAATCGATAGCTCACATTTCAATGAAAAACAACTTCGAAATTCCTACTACAGGTATTTAATGCAAATATCGATCTACAATAACTTCACACAATAACAATTTTACGTTTGTATGATTTTATATATATATATATATATATATATATATATATATATATATATATATATATATATGTATGTATGTATGTATGTATGTATGTATGTATTTGTGTGTGTATGTGGATTTAAAATTATATACGTGCAGATATGGCTGCGTGGTTAAGAAATTCGATTCTCAACTTCGAGATCTCCAATTTGCTGTCATCTTAACACACCTTCCCCAATAGCCTACGGTCGAACACAGCTTTGTCAGTGAAATTAGTGAGGTGAATATTACGCATACTGAAGCTCATTGGAGAGATTTTCATATTCTTATGTGATAGAGTTTTTCCGTCATCTGGTTTAACTTCAATAAGCAGACGTTGAGTGCTGTTGGCGGAGTGCACTTTGTTTGGAAACATCTAGGTTAGGTCTTCTAACTGGATGAAGATTAGCTACCACCCTCTCGACTTCTGTCACGAGGATCTTGACCATATCCATTAGTGCTACCTTTTCCCCTTGACTATGCCATAAAAATTTGCTGGATTGCTCTGCTCGAAACTAAGAACGAATTGCAAGCAGGAATCAGTTAAACTATCTCAGATCTCGTTGATTATGTGAGCTAGTTGTCTCAAAGAACAATTTTATAGATCTATGATTTTTTAGTATGACGCCCACTTTTGTTCAGAGTACAGAAGAATTTCTACATCTCACATAGAGCTCCTATGCTTGTCACCTAGAAGATTATCAGGGAAAGGACATGCATTGCATACATAATCATATACTGGTACCGTCATAAAAGTCAGCAGCCCTGCTAATGTGAATATCTCTTTGAAAACAACGAGTGAGTACAACCGTAGACTTTTCTCCAGTTCAAAATGTATTATCTACATTCGAACATTGAAGCTTTGCATTTGTATTAGAAACCAACCCTGTCCTTAATGGAAAACTACAAATAATTAAATCTTGAAGAGAACATGCATATCAAACGGTGTTGCGGTGCTTTACATTCGAAACCTGCACCTCTGAGAAAATAAATAAACCAATGAAAATAAAATGACAGCACCATATACTTAGAGCATACTCAGACTTAGAGAAGGACATATCAGAAGAGAACCTATTGGTTACTAACGGCTGCTTATGTCAAAAAAGGACAAACATCAATTAAGCAGTAGGCTTAGATATTCCATTGAAGTTCTGTATAACTTAGAAAATTTCGTCAGTAACTGATTTTCAACAATTGCCTTCGAGTTTTTTTAGTCACATAAAGTTAATATACAGTTTCTGAGTTAATATAATAGCTTTATTAAAGGTCTAAAATACTTCTTCATTTTCTTATGTAGTTTCTTCAGTTTTTACACTATCTCCGATCAAATCATTTAGTAAAGAAATACTATTCCGAAATTTTGAAAACTTTAGCTAAAAAAAAAAATACTGTGAGTTACTGCTGTGTGTTAATTAAAAAAAATAAAAAAAATTAGAGTACCCACTATCACTTCTATTAAACAGTGTGATCTAGATTGGTAGGATAATACCAACCTAACACCCTTCAAATAACATCAGAACGATTACGAAAGCTGTTGATAGCAGCATTAAAGCCATACTAATTACGCACGCACACACGCACATGCACACACACACACACACATTATAGATATATATATATATACACATACATACATACATACACAAGCACACTTATATTCAGCAATGTATTTTTAAGCAGATGAACGGTGGTGCTAGCAGTAGATATAGAAGTGCTTTGAGACTTCAGCAAACTTTTTTGTAAAGTTGAGGAATATGCTTATAAAACAAAATTCATCCACTTCTAATACTTATATAACATTGTAGTCAGTCTAGGTATGTTATTGACTTTAATTTTATTATTAAAAAGATTGCTCACCTTGATTGTTATGAGGTTGAAGAAAATCCAGTGTTTATTGTACAATACACAGGATATTCGATTTACAGTAATATAACAGTCGCTTTTGGTTGCCAATCTAGAAACCCCAAAAGAAGATTATTTGTACTGCACAACGAGAAACACCCAGATGTATGTATTACATCTACGTTCTACAAAGTCCATGGAAAGCTCACTAGTAATCCGAATTGACACTTCTTTATCAGAAACTACCAATCTGAACATCTTATTGGCAGAGCAGTGAGTCACAATGTTGAAACCTCATGAAAAACGAGAGAATATTTAGTATTTTATCTTCAGAATGCAGTTACCTGATCACACAAAAAGGTTTCAGAGTGTATACAGTGTAGAAGAAAATTTTTGAAAGTATGTACTCTCTGCGCATAACAAACAGACAAGTTAAGGGCGATAATAATGTAATTGAGGTATAAAAGTGGGATGATAACTGTTTGAAAGCGAAGAAGTTGATAAATGTGACACTCAGTAGTTAAGAGCTTTTATAAACACACCCCGCCCAAGAAACTTATGTTTATATTAGAGTTATCAAAACAAAACTGAAAGAAAAGCATGGATCCATAATTACAATTGTCTGTAACTTGCTCCTATTTTGACAAATACATCCCGTAAGAGAATTCTGAAATGTGTGCCACAAACCAACATGTTAACTGCAAAATAAGTAATTACAAGGAGACAAAAAATACCGCGAGGAAACCTTCTTGAAACTTAAACAGGAAAATCAGTCCGGAGTACAAATGGCTGATTCACTGAAAATTAGAACTCAACTTGGAATAATTTTGTCTAGAAAAACTTTCAAAATTACCTTTATTCTAGTTATTCTAATCTTTTTGTAAGCATACCTGTACTGTGATGCTTGTGCATTTTTCGTTCTCAGTATCCCTACAGAAATACTTATAATTACAGGATTGTATATTAATAATACCTTCTACATATGTACATACATAAATACTATAAATGCATACATGTGTGTGAGAGAGAAAGAGAGGGATAGAGTGTGTGGGGGGGGTGTAATTATTCGGTGGCAAAATATTTCTATTTATTGTCTTATAATGAAGGTGCCTTTTGTTAACAATTTAGTTTATTACAGAAGCTTTGAATTCATGTGATGCATATTAATAAAGAAGACATTCTGTCAATAGATTTTAAATATAACATTTGAGAGTGCAAGTGAATATGTATATATAAAACTTTTGTATCCTATGAACCTATTACAGCTTTTTTAGTTTTTTCAGTATTGCAGTAATTCAAATGAATAAGTTCGAAGTTGTTCTTCGTTTAGTCTAACCTTTATTTCAGCCTAGGACATTGAGGCTAAATGATACTCATGAAGAAGCTTAGTACATCCTTAAGATGTTTAGTTATCCCATAACCCATTGGAATAGTACATCAATCTTTTTGACCCCGTCACCAACTACCAAGTGTTTTTAACGCCCAGCATCTTCTATGCCATGGTACAGTCGTGAAGGGCCAACCTTCCCTTTCATTTTTAGTGACTACAGATATATTTACTTTTCACACCAGGAGTATTTTTAATAAAAGGTCATAATGTTGCCTTGAACAGCAAAAACCTTTTTTACTCGAGTACGCCCATCAGGATATTTTCAGTCTTACTACTCCATCGAGTGTTTGTTAAAGGGACCGTCACTTTCAACTCCATTCTTAAATCTATTTCTATTCTTGGTTATGTTTTCAACGTTCTTTCTTCTGCAGTACGTTACCATTTCGCCTCGGTTTCTTGTAATCACATACGCATAGGAACTCATATACACGAACACTCATACATGCACAAATTTATATGCAAAAGATATCACCATTCACTCATCGGTATCTTTCAGCATATCTATTATTTTGAAAGAAAACAATCCCAAAACCTTGTTTTGTATTTCTACTCTAGGTTACCAACTGATTATCTACAGAAGTATCATCGACTGATTTAACATAATTGATAATACATTATATCTTATCGCATATTTTACCCTGCTGCAAGTATTAATGTCAGGTCTCAGGCTTTAGGTCATTTTGTCTCTCGATCCTATTAGTTTCAGTGGCCCTGAAAATATGAATTTCCAGGGGCGTTGACCTGCTTTCTCTTACAAACAATAAAAAAGCCACAATGTCAGGCACACCAGTATACATGTATCATATTGTTAACTCACATAAACAACATCAACTACATCAATAAAGAAGCATCCAGTAGTGTAATACAGACGCACTCTCCTACAGACAACAACCACTAGCTCACAAGCGTTGTGTTTCATCGTGCATTCACTCCTACCACTACGACAATCAATTCTGCTTTTGAAAATTGGGAAGCTACCGACCATCTAATGGCCCTCTTCACCACAGGGACTCTCTGTTACCAAACAAATCCAATTCTGAGCAGCTTTTCTCCCGGGAGCTGAAACATCCTTGAGATCCCTACTTGCCTAGGAATTGTCAACATGCATTATCCTTCAGTAATTCAAATATAATATCTACCTCACTTAAGAAGGTGGATCTATAAACATCATGTGCACATTTTCACCAACCGAATTATAAAACTGTTGATGTTGCCGACTAATAGCTGGTGATTTTCTTTTCTACTAACATCAATAATCTAAATTTTGATTAAATTGTAACTACTCATATATTATGGAATATCATTTCAAATTACACACTTGATACTGATACTTATACTTTCAGTAGAGTGATTTTAATAAAATTGATATACAAGATTTTCAAATGATATTTATGCGTTGAAACTTGGATGAACAGAAATGAGACTGCAATGCGCATCACTAGTAGCACTTATGAGAAGTCAGTTTATGGTTATGTGGTTTACTGGTGATGATAATACTAGTGAAGATATAGGGAAACGTGAGAAAGATAATGTTCATTTGATAAAAGCTAATTAGTAAAAGTACCGGAATTTGATCCTTACGTAAAATTACATAATCTCCCAAAACGTTGTGAACAGCAAATGTAATTGCTAACCATTTGTATACGACGAGAAAGAAGTTAGTTATTGTCTAGAAAGGTAGTTATTGTCTAGTTATTGAAGGTAGCAAAATCAGTGGAATGTTGTCTAACCTTGGAGTGAAACTGCAATCCACATCACCAGTCTAGAGAAATTTTTGAAAATCCATTTCCTCAAAGTAATGAAAATATTAGTTGTTTCGAATAAGAGGAAATTAAAGACAATGAAATTTTAACACATTTTTCTCAATTTAAGTTCAACCAAAGTTTAAAATAATTACATTGTCAGCCACTATAATTACCTGGTTTGTAGAAGGAGCAATCACTGAATAAAACTGATGTCAAACTGAACAAATCGCATCGACAACCGCGAGAAAAACAATCAGCTTTTACCAGTAAAATGACCGTTATTTTCCTTCATAACACGTTTGTGTGTATGCATGTGTATGTGTGTGTGTGTGTGTGTGTGTGTGTGTGTGTGTGTGTGTGTGTGTGTGTGTGTGTGTGTGTGTGTGTGTGTGTGTGTTAAGGACTATATTTCAGAAACCAATGAATTGGAAATTGAGTCCCTTTCTCATCTACCTCATTAACAAAACCTTTCCCCAACGGATTTACATTTCTTTCGAGAATTGTAAGTACATTGACAATATATGACCAATAAACAATTTCAAAAGCAGACAACCAGAGAAGATATTTCCAAAGCGTTCATTGACTCGAAAAATACTTATTTCTACTGGACAGAAATGAATAACCGACTTAGTTGCATGCTGTCAAAATTATATTGAATCAAATGGAGATTAGTTATTACTACTTGGTTTTCAACTACGCTTTATTGGTTTTCAAATTTGCTTTTGGAAACCAACATGAAAAATTCAACAACTAAAGTACAACTCCACATTTTCTATATATAAACAAGTGATTTAGCTCCGTAGACATAATTTAATACCAGTCAAATAGTTGATCTGATTTTCTAAGAAACGGGTGAATGAATGGAAATGATTAGCATTCTATTTTTCAACATGAAGCAGGAGAGAGGAAACTATTATGATGCACAGACACAAACAGTTAGTCAACTGTAGTGCACTTTTGTAAAATGGCTGAAGACAAAAAACTAGAGAAAGGATTAACCTCATCAACATGTCAATATTCCAGCTAATGTTTGACTCGTAGACATAACTATACATGAGCACACACGAAACTGACACAAGATGGTGAGTCTATGTGTCTATGAGTATGTGTTGTTGTGTGTAACAGCATTAACGATATTCAATCAGGATTGTATGTTTACATCTATATAGACATATATATATCCGTAGGTACATACATACATACTCAATATAGAATGTAAAATTATTATTTTACGTCAATGCAGTTGATGATTGGTTTCGTTGCTAATGAATGTTTCGCACCATGTACATTGGATCTCATACATCTATACAAATAAATTATCAGTACAAAACACCAATTGGAAGGGATCAAACTCAAGCAAATTTTATTGAAATTACTAACTTAATCTACTGCAATATAGGGAAGATGATTTTAGTTTGAACTCCCCTTAACAGAGGATAGTAACCAACACTGACTAAGCTATTGCGAACTTGCAGATTACAAAAACCCAATGATCAGATTCATCCTATTGCTTTCTATATTTAATGTTATCATACTGACATATACCTGATGAAAGTTACATCTATTTTCGATTTCTATAAGCAAGTATTCATGAGTTGGTTTGCAAGTTCAAGTAGTTTTCATTCTGCATTAATGTTAAAATATTTTCTATTAAGCAAACGTGACAACTCAGTTTCTTTCTACTACCATAAGTATAAGCAGGTGTGAAAGCAAATCTAGACTATTTTGTGTTTAAGATACTATCAATATTTTGCCTTTATCTCAAACACATTTCGAAATTCCTGTTCGAGTTGACTGTGAAATATTTGCGAGTTTCATTTTGTCAAAACACAGCACGAGAACTTAATCAAAAACCGTTTGTATAACATAACCTATAGAATTTTCTGTCACTTATAAAATCATCTCAAAATCGACTTAGGTGGTTTGTCTACTTCTGCATGTTACATGATTGTGTTAACACCATTTTAAAATCATTCGCTGATTATTTGCAGTGCTTTCAGGTTTCGGCATGTTTCTAAATAACCATGCAGGTTTTATTTTGAACCTTCTCTACATTATGGAAACATAAGTACATTTCACCAAACATGCTTAGACTGTCAGCTGAATCCACGTCAAAAATTGTAATGTGCCCACAGCAAGACAACCTTACGTATGGAAACTTGCATATTCTACTTATTTGTTTATTAAAGATTAATGTGGTAGAATGCTCTTTCTGCATATTTCATGAAATGTTTTCTATCAAAGTCATTATAGAATATAACAAGCTGGAATCACATTAGTGACCAAGTCGGAGTTTGTAGGACGAAACTTTTGGCATCAAATAATAAATATTCAAATAAAGTTGATAAAATTAACAGTTTTTGCGTGTTTTTCAATAGCTAATATATTACTTCCACGCTGCTATCATTTTAGTTTCTATCCATTGTCTCAAATCAGATACCTGACAAGTAACATTCAAATGGTGACTGACTTTGACAATACAATCTAGATATTAAGAGCACATATTTTTCTGAATTCTGTCTCACTAAGTAGACTTTGTAAGCTAAATTAATTATTTTATCTATCTACCTATCGGTTTACATATTTATATATATATATAAGGTTATGAAGGGTATTTATTGGATTCAACCAAACCCAAAGATACAGGTAATACCGAGTAAGTGCTGTATACCGGCTAGTTTTGCCCCTTTCGTTGTATAAACATGAGTGGGGATTATAACATAGGTCGTGTATTAGCATGTGTATGTAGAAAGAGAGAAAAGGATAAAGAGAACAATGGCAAAGTTAGAAATATGGATAAAGTCTTAGACTTTATCCATAAAATATATTTCTAAATTTGCCATTGTTCTCTTTATCCTTTTCTCTCTTTATA
>NC_068982.1:32127256-32135220 GCF_001194135.2 Octopus bimaculoides
ATATATATGATATTTCTGAGAGACAGAAAGAGGCTTTTCCATATGTTGTTGCTATAAAGGTTGATGCACAATAAGGCAGGGACGGAGCGTGGCCTGATCATCGCTACATTTGTGTTGTCTCTGTATTGTTAATTTCATTCGATTTTTTAATATTTTATATAATTTATGTATTCATATTTTTTGTAAAATCATAACGTATTATTGATCCCAATCAGTTGTTTTGTCCAATTCTGTGTTTGACTCCCTGTCGGCAATAAAGAAATTGGTGTTTCGTCTGCCGTTACGTTCTGAGTTCAAATTCCGCCGAGGTCGACTTTGCTTTTCATTCTCTCGAAGTCGATAAATCAAGTATCAGCTGAGTACTATCCCCTTCCCCGAAATTTTAGGCCTTATGCCTATTGTAGAAAGGATTATATATACTGGGGAAATATATTGGCGAGCTGGCAGAATCGTTAGCACACCGGATGAAATGCCTATTGGTATTTCGTCTGCCATTACGGTCTAAGTTCAAATTCTGCCGAGGTCGACTTTGCCTTTCGTACTTTCGGGACGATAAAATTAGCACCAGTTACGCACTGGAGTCTAATAGAAAGGATTATATATATTGGGAAGAGTGTGAAACGATTCGGCGTTGCCCTTTTGGCGCCACCTGTTTGATGTTGTTGACTCAATGCTGACTTATTTGACATAGGCGCAGTTATGGCTATGTGATAGGAAGTTTGCTTCACAACATCATGGTTCCGCGTCCAGTCCTACTGCTTGGCACCGTGGGAAAGTTTTTCTACTACATCTTCGGCCGACCAAAGACTTGTGAGTGGATTTGGTAGAGGGAAACTGAAAGAATCCCGTCGTGTGTATATATGCATACATACATGCATACGTGTACATGTGTGTGTGTGTGTGTGTGTGTGTGTGTGTGAATGTGTCTTTTTGTTTGGTTTTATCCCCACCAGTGCTTTACAACTGGTGTTGGTTTGCTTACACCTCTGTAACTTAACAGTTCGCACATAAGAGGTTGATAGAATGAGTGCTAGTATCGATTTTTTTCGCTGAAAACCATTCAAGGTTCCCAGCTTGACCGCAATCTAATGACTGAGACAAGTAAAAGATCAAACGTTATAATGTTCCTCTCGTTTACTCTTTGTTGCTCTTTCTCCCCTCTCCCTCTCCCTCTCTCTCTCTCTCTCTCTCTCTCTTTCTCTCTCTCTCTCTCTCTTTGTATGGGCGCAAGTAACTAGTTATGTTTGTATGTATATGTAATGTCTCTTTCGCTCTGTCTTCCTCTTTCTTCCTGCCTTTCTCCCTCTCTCTTTCTGTCTTTCTGTCTCCCCTTCTCTATCTCAGTCTTGAATGTATGCGTATATATCTGAGCGTATTTGCCTTCAGCTCCAAAACGCTCTCTCAAAAACAGGTTGAAGAATGTCCAGGCGGCCGTGACTTGCCATTAGCGTTGAAACAACTTCGCATATTCGTCACATTCTGATTGGTAATACGCTCTCATGAGAATGTTCGTTAGCAGGCGCCAACGGTTTGCCATGTCAAATGATTCGAGCTCGGTACCTGCGGCGTTAAAGCAGAGATATTTACGATTTATTGACTTTACCAAGGACGATGGCTGCAATGAGAGATTTATTGAGACTGATATCCTCAATACTCTGCGACCGATAGTTTAATAATGTTGCTGGCAGCAAGGAAATGTTGCAAAGCACTAAAGAAAATAATCGAATTCAGAGAAATGTGGATATAGGATACTTTGCTGTTAATATCCAGTGGATAAGGTATGGGGAAGGAAGAAGAGATTTTATTCACATACAGACGCCATGTTTTTAAGAGTACGCTGGAACGGATCGAGCAGTCTACACTGTAGAGCATAACGGTTACGAGTGTCTCAGAGGAGAAGGTTTTATGTTTGCTCTGTTGTACAAGGTGGTGAGAAGAACAAAGCTGGACTAAAATCTATGGATATAAGGATATAAATATAGAGGAACCGGAATTATCAAGTGATTGATTTTTTTGTTCTTTTTATGAAGCGTGCTCATTGCTTATGAAAGTAAATGTTTTGGTGGGAAAGAAGAGGAAATACTTGTTTGTGAGTTGTAACTTAATATCACATCGATCCCGGGAGTAGCCCAGCATGAAGTCGGTATGTATTTGTGTATAAAGTTATTGAATCTAAGAAAGAAAAACAAAATATACATCAATGAGAAATATTGCCACATATATACTATCAATGAAGACAGATATTAGATTTGACGTGAATAACTAGATAAATATTTTATTTTATTTTATTTTCATAATAGGGTAAAAATAAAATATAAATTGGCAAGAATTATTAAATAAAGGGGAATATTGACAAAATATATTTAGATATGAGAAAATATTGATTGATGCCATTTGGTTCATTGTATTCTTTTCGAATTCTAATATCTTTTGAATATAGGAAATGAGTATTGAACAGAAATAAACAGTAAATTTCGGATAGGCTTCTTTGCTCTTCTAAAATCCGAATTTGCACTGAACATCTCTCCTATTTGTAGGTCACAGCTGTTGAGGGTAGCAAAGATGAAAATCCCCAAATATAATTTCATGCATGCTCACTTTAGTTATAAGTCACGCAATAAAGCAATAAAGCAAACATAAAAATCTCTGTTTCAAAATTGGCACAATTCTAGCAGTTTGAGAAGAAGGATAAGTAGATTACATCGACCGCAGTGCTGAAATGGTACTTATCTTATCGACCACAAAAGTATGAAAGACAAAGTCGACCTTGGTGGTATTTGAACTCAGAACGTAAAGATGAACGAAATGCTGCTAAGCAATTTTCCTGATGTTCTAGCGATTCTGCATGCTCACTGCCTTTATGGTAACAAACAACAGCAGTAATTTTATTCAGCTGAATACAAGTCATTGATTAGTTGAAATTACCGAAATACGACATCTTTAACACGAAATAACTTCGTAAATAGAAACTTTTCTCAACAACGCTAAGACTAAAATATGTTCTATATGACACATTCTATCATTATCCGAAGTTTGAACGTGTTTAGTTAAAAAAAAATTAAATTATCGACCCGCCGATCAAAAGGAAAAGATCCATATACTTTAAATAGGTAGGATAAAAGCTGGATGTTTCCTAAAGAAGGATATCTGCTTATTCCATAATCACGATTTAACACGTAGTCACAGATGCAGCTGTATGTTAATGTAAAGTACATATTAAAATTTTGAATTTCGGAAATATTATTAGCAGAGTTTTTGTATAACAAAACAGGAAATTCTAATATTTGTTTGGTATAATTTAAATAACATTACATGTGATTCATTAACTAAAAGGAATTACAAAGTTTTACATGTTTCACAGACATGTACAGAATTCTCGGGTAGAAATTCTCTAGATTGAGAAATTAAATAATAGTACTGTTCAATTTCTCCGTCTAAAGAATGTCTAAAAGAAAATTCTTTGCGTATCTATCTAACATGTAAAACTTTCTAATTCCTATTAGCAAATGGAACATGTGTAATGGTGAATAAATAATAACAAAACATTTCCAGCTTCTTATTTTGTTTTGTATATATATAACGATGGGAGAGTCCATCATATATATGGTTGGCACTCCGTCGGTTGCAACGATGAGTGTTCTAGTTGATCCGATCAACGGAACAGCCTGCTCGTGAAATTAATGTGCAAGTTACTGAGCACTCTACAGACACGTGTACCATTAACGTAGTACACGGGGCGATTCAGCGTGATACAGAGTGTGACAAGGCTGGTACAACAGGTACAACAGAAACAGGAAGAAAGAGTGAGAGAAAGTTATGGTGAAAGAGTACAGCAGGGTTCACCACTACCCTCTACCGGAGCCTCGTGGAGCTTTAGGTGTTTTCGCTCAATAAACACTCACAACGCACGGTCGGGGAATCGAAACCACGATCCTAAGACCGCGAGTACGCTGCACTAACCACTGGGCCATTGCGCTTCCACATTACATACACACACACACACACACACACACACACACATATATATATATATATATATATATATATATATATAATGGACTCTCCCGTCGTTATACATATATGACAAAAATGGAAGTTTGTGTCTGTCTGTCCGTCTATGGAAAGAAACGCTACAGCGTGGATATAAAAACTAAAAGCTAATTCTTGTGTAAAATTTTACGACGAAGACAATGGAAATCGTCCCGGGTCTCTAGACGTAATCCGAAGGGAGCTACTTGCCCTTTTCCAACATTTACAAAATCGCATCACAAAAAATAAATGAAGGGTCTAAAGGATATAATTTTTATCAGATTACCACATTTTTTTCTTTTTTATCGGTTTCAGCTCAAAGTTGCGGTCATGCTGGGGCACCGCCGTTTTGCTACACTGTTATTATTGAGAACCTCCTCTGATACGTGGCATTTTGTAAATGAAGGAGTTTGATGTCGCTACTCTCATGTGCACCTCCTGCCGCAGTGTAGGTTCATTTGGGACTCTTGACAGGAAGAATTCCAGTTTTGTTTTGAAAACACCTGCATCACATTGTGTAGGTCCCCCAGGTTCTTTGGGAGAATATTAAAAAAGCTGTGAGCCCTTGAAACCCAGGCTATTGCAGTAACTGGTCCTGAAACACGACGGCATTGCTGGAACCTTTGCCACTGTGCAGTGGCAAACCGTTCAAGCATTTCTGTAACTTTCAATGCCAAAATTTTGCACAATCCCCTCCAGGATCTTCCAGATGTATATTACCACATATCTCTCCCGCCTACGCTCCAGGGAGTAGAGTCTTCGCTGTTTCAGCCTTTCCTCAGTAGCTGAGCTGTTACAAGGAGACAATATACTTTGTGAAGCTTCGCTGGATTGCTTGAAGGTCCGTTGTTAATTTTACCCTGTGGGGTAACCGTAGTTGGGAGCAGTCGTCCAGGCGTCTGAGGACGAATGTCTTCCAGAGGACCATCATGGTTTCCTCCTAAACAATTTTGAAGGTTCTCAGGATTCAGTCAGTCATCCGTCTGCGCTTTGACATCATCTTGTAGATGTGCACTTGGAAAGAGGTATCCTCACTCATGTCGATACCCAGGTCATGCACTGATTTAGGTTCTGGGATTGTAATCCCCACATGGGCCAATGTTTGAGATTTTCGTTTAACTTTGGATGCTGGTAGCGCAGGGCTTGGAATTTGCTAGCATTAAACAGCATATTGTTATCCTCAGCCCATCTGGAAATTGCGTCCAACTTCTGCTGCAGCCGTGCAACATTGCTAGGGTTTTGTATTTTCTACGAGACTTACGTTTCGTCTGCGTAACTAGCAAGAGTTGCTATCAGGGCAGTTGAAGGCATATCTGAGAGATCCACTATGAAAAGCAATGGTCTCGAGACAGTGCCCTATAGAACACCACTCACTATTTGTATTTCGTTTGAGGTGACTCCATTGGCCACCACTGCTTGCCTTCTCTCTTTCAGAAAGTCATGTAACCACTCTCCATGTTTTCCAGCTATGCCAAAATCGTGCAGTTTGTGGCATATCATACCATGATCAATTTCATCAAAGCTTTTGCAAATCATGTTACATTACGTTCGCATTTGAGTTGTCAAGTAGGTGCTTCAACACCCAGTCATAGTGCTGTAGGAGCTGTGTCAGGCAGCTCCCATTTGGTCAAAAACCATGATGGGTATCAAACAACAAGTTGTTTTTTTCAAGGAATGCGATTAGCTTCCCTGACTATTCGTTCCATGATTTGGCTGATGTGTGAAGTCAGAGAGATAGGCCTATAATTTTTGGCATCTGCTCTGCTTCCACCTTTATGGATTGGGCATATTATTCCCTCCTTCAGTTTGCTTGGCAAGAAAACAATGGAAGAGAATTTGTAGTGGTTTTGGCAGGGCACGTTCGCACGATTTGAGGAGGATTGCTGGCAAACCAAATAAAACCAAATTAAAAATAAATAACCTGCCTAAGGGACATAATTTTTATACGATTATTATATTTCTTCATTTATTTCAAAATATGGTGAGGTATTCTTCTGTAGGTATGCCATATGTGTAACATAACGACACAGATAATAACGTGTGGGGAAGATGTAGCTGTAATAAACTCCATTACTTCATAACTATTACTTCATAATTATAACTGTACTAAGCTCCATTACTATAAGTATTATTTTACATTCGTTCTACATTTATATCTGTAGAAAATCAGTTTTCTTTTTTATGGCTGCCTACCTTCACAATAGAAACTGTAGCAGATCACTTTTGTTTTGTTCCCTACATACCTTCATAATAGTAACCGTAACATAAATTTTGCTCCAATACTTTCCCTTTGTTTCACGTATTCCACATCAGAATTTATGAGGTCTTTTGTCAATTTCCTCTCTCACTTTAGCGTATTTGTACAACTTTTCATTTGAAAATAGCTATTTTCCTTAAACATAGGAAGAAACAAATTCGGTGGGACACTCTTCTGTACATATGCCATATTTGTAATATAACGACACACATAATAATGTGTGTCGTTGTGTGTCCGTCTGTCTGTGTCTCTGTCTCTCTGCGTGAATGTCTGTGTGGTGTGTGTGTGTATTACTGTAATAACCTCTATTACTTTATAATGCTATAAGAAAAAAAGGAGTTGACGTTGAAGGTCATCCAAGTATAAAATTATTTGACTCGACAATCGGAAGAGTTTACACTGTGCATGCGAGTCACTATCAATATTTCTTTTTAAGGCTGCTTTTTCGTGAAATAAGAGGGGCGACTTCCTTCTCCTTCCTAACAATGATTGATGGTGAAACTGTTCGTACTTATAGAGAAACATGTTTAGCCTTAAATTTGTTAGAAGATGACAATCAATGAGATAGAACAATGGCTGAGGCTTCAGTGTCACGCATAACTATTTCTTGGGGAGATATTTTTCCAATACTTCTCCTGAATTGTGAAGTAAGTAATGCGTTAGCGTTGTAGCATAAATATAAGAATGATTTATCAGAAGACTACAAATATCAAGCACAGTTAAGATTTCCTGAGAGGGAAATAGCATTCAGTGATGACATGTATAATTCTGATTGATATTGAAGATCACATTGTCTCAATAGGAAGGGGGGAGTTCAGGAAGTTTGACTTACCTGAAACTCATTGAAATGAGATGAATAATTTGATTATAGAAGTTTTGCAAGAAATTTCATATGATATTGATTCATTAGCAAGATTCCTTGAAGAAAATGTCCCGAAATTTATGACAGACAAACAACTTGCATATACAACATTCATTGACCAAATGACACATAAGAGAAGAAGATTATATTTTTTAGACTCACCAGGAGGAACTGGAAAAACTTCTGTTACAAATTTAGTGCGAGCCAAAGTCCGGCAGAAAAGGAAATAACCTTAGCTGTAGCGAGCTCTCGAATTGCTGCGACTGTACTCCAAGGAGATCAAACAGCAGCATTCAAGCTGTCATTCAATCTAACTTCAAAAGATGAACTTGTCTGCTATATTAGTAAATTTTCTTCTTTAGCTCAAGTTCTCATAAAATGTTCTTTGATCATATGGGACAAGGCTACAATGTCCCGTAAAAATTCAGGAGAAGCTCTAAACAGAATGCCGCAGGATTTGCGCAATTCCAATTGTTTGATGCGAGTTGTGACAGTAGCACTTTCAGGTGATTTCAGACAAACTTTGCCAGTGATTCCCGGCGGTGGGGGGGGGGGTACAAAGGTGGATGGATTGAAAGCATGCTTGAAATCTTCTATTTTATGGAAATATATCAAAGTGTTAGATCTTTCTACAAATATGAGGGCACATTTGCATGGGGATCATCGGTCGGAACAATTTTCCCATACTATTTTGCAACTTGGAGAAGGAAGGCTAGATATCAATCATGAAGGTGACTTGAATCCATAAAATATCTGCACCTTGGTCAGCTCAGTTGAGGAGCTTATTGAAACAGTTTTTCCGAGTATAATTTCAAA
>NC_068982.1:32135309-32137809 GCF_001194135.2 Octopus bimaculoides
TATATATATATATATATATATGCATAACATATATATAGGAGAAGGTGCTGAAAAATTCCTGGCTTCGAAGGCATTGTGAAAGGCCTATTTGGTGTCCCAACCTTTCGAGTTCTTTTACAGAGTTTAGAAAACTGAAATTCCGTTGCAATAAGTATGTGAATCTGAGAGGGGAATATGTTAAATGAAATCATAATTAACCAAGCCTTCTGTATTCTCTTTTACCCAAAGCCAGGGACTTCTCAGCATCCCCTCGTATGTGTATCTGTATATATGTATGCAAGTTTGTACGAATGCTTGTATGTATGCATATGTATGTGCGTGCGCGCGTCTGTGTATGTTGTGTGTGTGTGTGTGTGTGTGTATCTCGCTCCAACGGTTCAGGATGCGTTTTACTTTTCAAGGAAGTGCGCGTAGGTTAAATGAAGAATAAAAACGTTGATGCTTTCCTCTACATTCCTTATTAACAAGGTTATTTCAAATATATTGTGCGATATACTTTCTAGTATAATTGGACAGCGTCTGAGAGAGCACGTTTCCTACGTGTTGTTCTTGTTTTTGTTGTTGTTGTTGATGGATAATATATTTTTTCCGAAGGTGTAACCACACCTCGTGATTCTAACAGGAAGACCAGACCTCTCAATACAGATTCTTAAACATTTTCAACCGTTTATCTGCTGTGTGGCAGTTCGACTTAAGTCCAGCTTCTTTTATTTTTTTATATTTCTATTTGTTTTTTTTTCCTCCTTTTTTTTTGTCGTCGTGTTTCTTCAGTCCTCTTCTCCCCTCTCTCTCTCTCTCTCTCTCTCCCTCTCTCTCTCTCTCTCTCTCTCCTATAAAATTCTTTGTTTTCTTTTGTGAAGAATTGCCTGTGCAATTCAGTATTAGACAGAATTCGATTTTTGTTCAGACTCTCAACGCACTCAGTTCAAGTCCCGCATAGACCAACGTTCTCTGCCATCCTTTCGTGGTCAATAAAAATATACCTGTCAGAATGGTAGCTTAAGCAGAACTGTCATAATACATTGGTATTATGACATTTCATCGCGTTCTTTATGTTTCAAGTTCAAATCATCCCATGACCTACTTCTGTGGAAGACTTAGTCCATCACTCTGTTTAACACCACCATCCTTTGACAGAACCCACTTTATTGCAAGAATTCGATTCTTGTTTACGGTTTCACGATACTTTTAACTCTCATTGTCACCAGTCTGGGCAACACTGTAAAGGTTTAACGTGGAAAAAACTACCTTCAGTATTCTAAACACTATTCTTGCCCCCATTTGCTTTGCAGGCAACAGGGCCGCGTATTCTGTGATTTCTACCACATTAGTATTTGTGAGTGTCGTTTTGGTTGGCGTCATATTTCTCATTATTGGTAGGTGTTCTTTTAAGATTTATTTCTCTTCCTTCTTCTTGGAGCACATCTCACTCCTCAAATGTGGGAGGTATTACTGCTACAACCTGTATTTCTGTATTTTCTTCAGCAATGCTTCCTTCACTACATGAATGGATTATTTTATTTACTGATTTGTGTCATTCAGTCTAGTCATTATACGTGGTGTGCTTCACTTTTGATTTGCCTCAATCTATTTAAATGACCCGTATCAAATTCGCATATGTACATATATATGCGTGCATAGATAGACAGACAGACAGACAGACAGACAGACAGACAGACAGATAGATAGATAGATAGATAGATAGATAGATAGATAGATAGATAGATTTTATGCAAACATACATGCATACATGCATGAAAATTCTCATTATTCATAAAATTCCTTATAGATCACACGCTAATCTATACAATGATGTGTGTTACTGAAGAGCAATACAGAACAGATAATAATTAAGCTGTTATTTTGTGAACTATCAAATACTTTCTGTGGCTGTGTAATTTTACGGTGTTTTGACTGTTTGTCTGAAACCGGACGTACATTTTCAAGTCCCAGTTAAATTGTCTGGAATATTTGCTTCCTGTAGGATTTTGAAAGTTCTTGGAAATATTGAATTTCAGACTGAGGACTTATGGATGGTTGGATCAAGCTATACAACTTTTGCATTTATTTATTTATTTATTGATGTAATTAATTTGTGCGCGTGTGTGTGGATTTCGGGTTCATTATCTAGAGTAGTTCTTGCAAACCTTATAAATTCACTATTCCCAGTGCTCTGTTTTAACAGTTTCCGTTATAACTCTAGCGATTATTTCTTCGCCTGAGTTGTTGCTGGAATTCCTTCTATTAATATTATTGATAATGTTTTAAAAATGGTAAGGAGTTAGTGATTTGTCGAAGAAATAAGTTTTTCGTATTGTCTTTCTATGATTTGTATTTGCATGGCTTCAAATGTAAGGTAGTGTGTAGGAAGTTAACTTCGTTGTGTTTGTAGTTACAGTGATTTTAACAACTTAAACATTATTTATTAACATTGGTCTCTCTAGATAAGAGTTGTCCTAAAGTTAGTTTACTTTTCGAAATATATAATCAATATTGAATA
>NC_068982.1:32139398-32142297 GCF_001194135.2 Octopus bimaculoides
GTGTGTGTGTGTGTGTGTGTGTGTGTGGAGGAATACTGTCGAATTTCTTTTAATTTGCTCAATATTATGTCTATACGTTTGTCATATTTTGGCCTTCATCATTCATTGTTACAGTCATTAGCTGGCTGTAGTTGTTATCATTCTTCTAGCTTTCCTTCTTCAGTTTATTCTTCCATGTCCACTCTTTAACCCTTTCATTAACCCACCTCCCCGGAAATTGCCGGCCTTGTATCAAAATTTGAAGCCGTTGTTATTATTATTCACGATTTGCGAGACATATTATCAAGAGTTATCTTACTTATGTCAAATAGGTTTGCGTTACGTACTAAAGAAATAGATACCTAATTTTTTTCTAATTTCAGTGAGATTACCATAGGAATATTTGCTAACAAGAATATACTTAATGGAGTCCTGTGTGTATTTTGTAATATGTCAATTATTTTACAGACGCAGTCGTCTATGTTTCCAGTTGTACACATTACGAATGAGATAAACAAGATATTTATTATCTGCTCTAATATTTTTAATTCAATTCCTAATTCAGTGTAATTCTTCAGTTTTTCCACTTGCTTCTGCATAGTATTCTAATAATTCAGAATTGGTTTCATGATTATTAACACATTATTGTCATTTTCACCATGAGAAATTTTGTCAAGTTTATTATGCGCTAGCTGGTGGTCTGTCTGCAAACTAAAATTTCATAGTATTTTCACATTGTCATGTTCTTGGAAAATAATGTATTGAAGTCGATTCAGTTCATTATTCTCGTTACCTACACTTATGGATTTGTGCCAAAGTAGAATTTCAATATTCTTATTGTTATGGCGTGATTTCACTGCTGAACCAGTCTAGCTCAGTATGCCTTGGGTACATGCAGTGCTTTATTTTATATTTGTGGTTTTCATTTGTATTGAAAGTACTCTAAGTAACATGATTAATGTCTGATAGTGTTATTTTCTATACATTACGTGTGTACGTAATTCATTAATATTATCAGCTTTAATATTCATTGTTTGAGAAGTACAAGTGTTAACTGTCTTGAAACACGTATTAGAAATATACAGGGATATATTAATAGACGTGCCAAAGGTTAAGAATGCTATTCATGGTTAAAGAAAATATCCAAGGTTAACATGAATGTTCAAGGTTATAAAATATATTAAAGACTAACACACACTGTAACAGAACGTCCCAGCTATGTTTACTGTTCTTTATGTTGCTATTTCCTGGAAAGTATCAATGTTTATCCTTTTACTTAAACTGCCAATATCCTTACAGAAATAGTTGGGTCCATCTACAGTTGCATTAGTTACGAATTATCAGATAAATGCATGTTTAAATTATAGTGTTTTTTTAATTAAGCTGCTAATTCGATGTATGTCCTTAGTTTCTGGCAACGCACAACAAAATAGCATCACCAAAAGATAGACAACGGAACTACCAACAATAGCCACTGCAACAACAAAAACAATTAAAGTGGTAACTCATTCGGTAACACGTGGCAGTATGTTCCACACCCAGGACGTTAGGTTTGTTATCCTACCTGTTGTCATCTAGTTCCTCACATGTCCGACGTCCCAAAAGTGATGGTGGTAACAGTTAACTACAACTTTATCAATCACTTTGAATATCTCTTATCTCTCTCCTTCTCTGCCAGCGCAGTTTTCGTAAAGCCAAGTCTATAGGACGATGCTGTATGGCACCACTGACTTTTCATCCCAAAGAAATTTTATGAAAACGATGCTGTCGGACTTGATACAGCCAACCTTTTGACTGTGTTTGCCACACAAATCTGGTAACATTTTCTGTCTATGGCGTTTGTCGTTCTAACATTTCTGAAACCGGTGGCTTCTCATCAGTCTGAAGTGGTTTTTGCTGATGGAGTTCTGCTGCATCGCTTTCAGTCAATTCTAGTATACAGCAGGGTTTAGGTTTTCCTCTTCTTTCTTTCGTCAATATAACAACGAGCTAGTTGCCATCACGTCCGCCAACGGCTACTCTGACGCAGACGATACAACCGTTTCATTCCTCCCTAACTTCCTGCAAGCTTCAGCTATATGGAACCCAAATACTTCACTCCAAATCGGTACTATCTCTATGAACAGAGACTATAAACCTGGTTGTGTCTGTTGAACATGTTCTCTTCAATAGTGCAACATCGTGTTTTCTTCAACAGTACAATAATGTTACGTAGTTTTGAAGAAATTGTAAAGTTAGTGTCATAATCTTTTGATAGTTTGAACAATTCAGCAACCAGAATTTAATCATTTTGAAAATCGCCAATATTGTAGAAAAACAATCAGCCTCTGGGTACATATTACAATGTATTTCATGATTGATGGAAATATTATTTCTGTTGTCGTTACACACTGTTGCAGCAGCATTTCTGATTTTTTTCTCTTTTTCTTCAATAAATCAAAGCATAAATTCCTAAATAGCATATGACTCACTCTGAATTCTTTAATATTTAACTTCCATGTTGAGCATTTCCAGTTTAGTGAAATATACACAAAAATGAGACGACTTTGACATCTCACCGCGTCATGATGGCACAAACATATAAGAGAACATTTTTTTATAATTTGGCAGCATTTTTGCGTTTTGAATTCATTCAAATCGCAGCACAATTTTTTTTTTATCATCTTTTGATTGAAGACCTACATTTCTATATTTAAGAGATGAGGAATTATGTACATTATTTACATTTGTCGGATATTTGTCTTCATCTTGTTTGTTGTTAACACAACGTTTTAGCTGATATACTCTCCAGCCTTCATCAGGTGTCTTGAGGAAATTTCGAACCTGGGTTCTCATTCCTAAGGTATTTTTCGATGTTATTAATATTATTATTATTATTATTATTATTATTATTATTATTATTATTATTATTATTATTATT
>NC_068982.1:32142362-32143527 GCF_001194135.2 Octopus bimaculoides
GATAGCACCGGGCTGAATAACAGATAGCACCGGGCTGAATAACAGATAGCACCGGGCTGAATAACAGATAGCACCGGGCTGAATAAGATAGCACCGGGCTGAATAACAACATGGATGTGCTACACCGGGCTCCCTATACAAAAACAAATCTAACCCAATAACATCGATGGAATTAGGCAAAAGAACCGGTGGAAGATTTTAAGGAAGCGGTCTTTTAACGCAGATAATTTTCTTTAAATATTTTTTTATTTAAAAAAAAATGATATTTTACTGCCATACAAAGCACAGGTCCTCCTATGCACGATGTCTCAGTGAAACACGTGCGTTGACACACGCAAAACCAACACCGGAAAGTTTACAAACTATATAAAAAAGAAAGGGAACAAAATAGTAAGTACATATATTGAATAATTACGCATACACTCGAACGTGTACACAATGATATATACGTTTTGATACCCATAGAACTACACATGCATCTTAATGTTTACACAACTACGTGAAAATCACAGGACACACTCACGCATACAACAGCACATATCACAAACGAAGCAAAACCAAAACTTTTTTCTTCTTCTTTATTTATTTTCATTTTCTGAACAAACACAGACAGAGTGAACCATTCATAAGTTTAAAACGCCACACACAAAAAAAAATACACTATGCCCGGAGATAAATCTATCAACAACAAAAATACAAATGAATACCGATCTGCTAGCCTTAAGAAACTACACTACGAGCAATGTTTACATGCTGAGAACTCGTTGACGGTGTTGTCTCAAAAAACTGACCTTAAACAGGCAAATCCTAATGTCAACGCCAAAGCTCGTCATGCCTCAATGATATCAAAGCAGATCACAAACCAGATTGGTCGTCGACCGAATCACAAAGGGCCACTTACTCGATATAGATCTGCTAGCCTTAAGAAGCTACGTCACGAGAGCTTGGAGACGGTGTTGTCTCAAAAAATTAGCCCTAAACAGACAGATCCGTCCCCTAGCGTCAACGTCGAAGCTTGTTATGCCTCACTGTTAATAAAACAAAATACAAACCGGAATGGTCATCGACCGCATTATAAAGGACCACTTACTCGGATAATGAACCAGATCCGAGACGAGAAATCTGCTACTGGTTCAAATCTTCCCGACACTCAGGAGCTGGAAGT
>NC_068982.1:32143882-32144718 GCF_001194135.2 Octopus bimaculoides
GAAGTAAGACCCTACATAGACAGTAACAAACTTGCCAACGTCAGAGGAAACATTATGAAAAAAAAATTACAAACTGAAGTAGAGATTGACCAAATTAAACAAGCAGTAAGGGATAAAAAGAATGAAACTGCAGCTAAAGAAGATACCACAGAGGAAATAATTATAAACCAGCCCAAGGCTGATGAAAATACAGTAATGATTGAAAGAGTTAATGTAACTGATAGGCAAAGTGAAATACTCTCTGAACCAACCATAAACACTAAGGCAGGTGAAAATCAAATAGATGAAGAAAGTCATACAGAAATCGACGCAACAGAACTACATGATCTAAAAAATCAAATCATGACTAAATGGCTGAAAATTAAAGAAACCAGTATGAATGGACGCGACACTCTCCCCAAAATTCGCAATTCTAACCAAAACTTGAAAATAATTGGTAAAATCCGCCTTGCACTTAAGGATATAATTTCAGCTAATGATGTTGATATTACAGATCTCAACCACCTATACTATGCATCCGCAAAAATCTCAACGGTTCTATGTGGTGAAAAGATTAGAAAACGACAACACTCCCACAAAAAGCCTTCTTGGCAAGAGCGCATTCAACACCAAATTAAGCTACTTAGATCTGACATAGAATGTTTGAAAAACTTTCAATTTGATAAGAGTATCAAACCTACAAAGACCCAAAAACTAAAGAAAAAATATAATGTGAAAACCATAGTTGACATTGATACCACCATAGAAACCATCAAGCAAAAGGTATGTGCTAAAGCTGCCCGTATAGCAAGGTATGAAAAGCGTGTTAGATTCTTCAGAGATAATAACATGTTCAA
>NC_068982.1:32147464-32149990 GCF_001194135.2 Octopus bimaculoides
TCTTATGGTTTCTTAAACATTCACTAGAACAAACCTGTACAAATCCAAATATATGGTACCCTAGGCATAACACCTACATGAACTTCTAACTTGTTGTCTTTTGAGGTCTCTGGGTGAGACTTTGATCCAACTTGTACAAATGCAAAACAAAAGTCAAACATAAAATAATAATAATAATAATAATAACATCGAAAAATACCTTAGGAATGAGAACCCAGGTTCGAAGTTTCCTCATGACACCTGTTGAAGGCTGGGGGGGGGTATATCAGCCGAAACGTTGTGTTAACAACAAACAAGATGAGGGCAAATATCCGTCAAATGTAAATAATGTAAATGAAGGCCTATACGTTTACTAGCCAAGAATGGTTCATTCCGTATGCTTTTGTCACTAATACTAAATGCCGTTAAGCATTTTATCCGGCGTGCTATTGGTGTTCTGCCGGCTCACGGACTTCATTGTTGCTAATAATAATATTAAGGTTGGTTTATACCTTCACTATAATATTTTCGAGCGTAAATTACATCTAGATTCTTATATTTTTTTAAGTTTTTCATCGTTCTAGATACGAATTCATTTCGCTTGTGACCAGCTCTCTCCTAAAATACTTTACACAAAAAGATACTTTTACTATACTTACGAGTTAATTAATGTCTCTAATAGTATTACAAGAACCATGTTCGAAATTTGGTTTTAGATTATTTTTTAATGTTACTGTTGTGAAATATATGTTTCTTCATACTAAGATTAATAAAATAATTTTCTCACTCAACTATCAAATTTCTTCACTCCAAATGGCTTGAACATAGTCATCTTTCTCCATTCCACTAACATATTTCTTCACTCGAAAGACAAAGCATGACATAAAATGTCTAGAAATTTAATTTCTTTCATTTCTTCATTTCTCCTTTGTTTTCTATTTCTTTATTATTATTATCATTATCATTATTATTATTATTATTATTACTATTATTATCATCATCATCGTTGTTGTTGTTATTAAATACTTTACTAACTTTCAATGAGGTAATTTTAATATTATTAAGCTTTAGACTTTCTCTGGAATTTACAAATGGATTTATCAAAAAATATCCAAAAGGAAAAAGCAATTTAAAGTTATAAATAACATAAAAAATAAATGGACTATTATGCATAATTTTTTTAAATGTCATGTTGTTTATCATTATTTCATATTGGATTTAAACTGTGATAAATGGTCAATTAAAATAGAACGCTAAATATTTCTTTGTAAATCTTTCTCTCTTTCTCTTTGTCTTTCTCTCTCCTTCTCTTTTCTCGTTCTCTCCTTCTTCTCTGTATCGTAATTTTTTTAGTTACAAGTACCACTGAATCGAATTAAGCACAGAAAAAAATTAATCAACTACTCGGTCTCATTAATAAATTACTGACGCGTGAGTAATGTTTTGTTTTGCAGCTATTGAATAAATCTATAGATTTCAAACCAACACTGCATATGAACACTGAACTTAATTAAAAACATTGGACATTCGCATTAAAACTGTTTTTTGTAAAATTTTTCTATGTACACAAAAACAAAAACAAAATTATTTATCTGGGGAGGTTTTAATTTTTGTTGGGATTTATTCACCGCTTGAATATTCATTTGTCAATGTCTACAGAGTAGTAAAGAGTCTAGTTTATATACACTGATGGCAAACGTTTACAAATAGTGTATATATGTCAGAGTAAGAGGAGACACGTGGGATGGAGAGTCGCTGCAAAGGTCACAGGACGTTTAATGTAAAGTTTCAGGCAAATGGCACTAAAATAAGTATAATAATAAAGCTGAAGTGAAAAACGAGTATAAAGTGAGTGTGGTTATTTGACAAAAAACACATGACCATCCCCAAACATAACAATATTTGTTTCAATACGATTTCACATCAGAAATCTTCCGAAGCAAATACATAAATGTTCATATATAAATAGATGTACTGGGATACATTGTATTTTTAATTATATATTCTATTTATTTATGCGCCCTTTTAAAGCCTAGCCAGGCTCATGGGCCCGGTTTCTATGGCGTATGCGCTCCCCCCAGCTGGACGGGACGCCAGTTCATTGCAGCTTTACTCAGGAAACAGGAAGAAAGAGTGAGAGAAAGTTGGGGTGTATTATATTGTATTATTTATCTATGTATTTTATAAATGATGTGAATGTATGTAAGAGGTCTACATATGTGCATATACAAATAGATATAAGCATGTAACGTTTTATTTTTTATACTTCATTTCGCTTCCTTTTGTTTCTGTTTTAGAAATAATTACTGAGAAGCATGTATGTAAAGGCAGTTCTGTATATGATTGACCGTTGACTGAACACTATTCAATTTTTTTTCTCCGTGTTTTTCTCCTTGTCTCCGTATTCTTTCTGTTGAAGAGCGTAGCTCGAAACGTCAAAGACTTTCCGTATTCCCGAGCGTCATACTAATATATACTTTTGTTATTTACATCACCTGTCCTCGTCTGTTGTTATTATTTGTATATTCTCCCATATATATATATATA
>NC_068982.1:32150531-32151368 GCF_001194135.2 Octopus bimaculoides
TATATATATATATATGAAGAAATGCACCTTACCTAGTAGGTGGTCTTATATGTCAACCGATCTGTCAACAATCCATTCGGATAGATAGATAGATAGATAGATAGATAGATAGATAGATAGATAGATAGATAGATAGATAGATAGATAGATAGATAGATAGGGCAGTGCGAATTAGGAAGCATAAATAAAGGTAGAGCAGCTTTACTTATCTGCAATATGAAAACCAGATAAGATAATGAAGATCATGTAGACTTTCGGTGCTTTTATATCTCTGCTTTAATATTGTTCATACAAAAGCTAACCTTGCACCGAGACCAAAAAGAACAATTTATAAATTTGGTTGTTATTTTGTTAATACAGTCTTTATTTCGGCTCAGGTTTATAACTGATAAACTTCTTTTCTTTCTGAAATGTATTTGAAAATTTTAGAAAATGAATAATAAAAGAAAGCCTTTTGATATTTTAAGTTTTTCATGTAAAAACAATATATTCTTTAGAAATACATGCAGTGAGCGGGTATAATAAATAAATACTGTCAGAAAGAGTAAAAAGAGAGAGAAAAAAGAAAGAGAGAGAATTAAGGCAAACTTTCGAATAAACAAAAGCATTAATATAAGAGAAGCACCTCTATATAACCTTATACTTTATATTTTATCTACGTTCAAGCGCGTACCACGTGTGTGCGTATTTACATATATATGTATGTGTATGCGTATACAAGTATATATGTGCGGATACATGTGTGCGTTTGCGTGTGTGTACATGAATATATATAAATGTATACTAACATTGTGTGTGTATATATATATATATATATATATATATATATATATATAT
>NC_068982.1:32151378-32153416 GCF_001194135.2 Octopus bimaculoides
ATATATGTATGTATATATATATATATATGTGTGTGTGTGTATATATATATATACGTACATATATATGTATATTGATAGATAGATAGATAGATAGATAGATAGATATGTGTGTATACACACATATACACACATGCATATATATATATAAGTATGTATGTATATATGTATAAATATATATGTGTGTGTGTGTGTGCTCACATATGTTTATATATAAATGTGTATATATAGATAAATATATGTGTGTGTGAATTTAAAAGCAGATATGCGTGTACACACACACACACACACACACACACACACACACATTTCCGTTTATATATGTTTACATGTGAAACTCATACACGTATTTGCGTTTATGTATACACCTTCCTATACTACTGTGAAAAATCAACTAAAAATAAGAGTTATGTAGAGAGAATTTCGTTTTTATCCAGTTTTATTCTTTAAGAGATTCACACTTCACAAAATGCTTTCATCATGCTGAAGAATATAGAAGGTGATATCTTTGAAGTTTGAAATTATTTTACTGAATATTTCTGCCAAAGAATGTCGCAAACAGTGAGCCCAGCTGGTTAACACAAAACCTTGTTATTTTAATAATTAATTTAAAATTTATTTTCATCTATCTATTTTTAGAGGAGTGTTTTTTTTTGTTTGGTGGGGGGAGCATGGTTGTGGGAGGGGAGGACCTTGAAAATATATATTACATAGCCCTTTGTAATGAATGAAAGCATTTTGTTTAGAGCTCCTTCGCGTTTCTATAAAATTATCACTTTGTATGTTTTTCTGAGACATCACGCATGAATTTTCATTAAAACACACGCAAAGTAAGCATGTGCACACATACACGCGCGCGCACGCGCACATAGATATATCTATACATATATGCACACAAATACATCAGTATGTATGCGTGTGTATACATATATATACACATATATATATACATATACAAATACATAAATATACATGCATATATATATATATGTATGTGTATATATGTAAGTATGTATGTATGTATGTATGTATCTACGTACGTATTTTATGTATCTTATTCTTTTATTACTTTCATGGTTTCAGTCGTTTCTTTTGATGCAATACATACATACATACATACAGATAGACATATCTTTGTGTTAATTCTCTATAGAACAAAACAAGCTATTATAGATTATCTTCGTATGTTAGACCTTGCTCAGTTGCTTAGTAAATTTCTAATGAAACACAAACAGCTTCAAATTGTGGTAAGCACCGGCAACTATTTATAAAAAAAAAATTACTGCTTAACATAATGTATTAGAGTTCGGAAACCCATCGTATGCATAGGTTCGCATTTTTACCTGGTAAGCATTTTATATCTGCATCAGTTCACACCAGTACGTTTTGGCGTCGTTTTTGCTACCCATTTTTTAAACTACAAATGCTTAGATATATCATCGATTAATTTACAATTTAATCATGCATGAATGCATATATATGAGACTCGACTGCACACATACACCCACACTTAAACATATATATATACGATGATAATTGATTAAGTAACCAGACGATGAATTTGGCATTACTCTTTATTTTTACAACGATCGTTTCGACCCTTATTGTTGGGGTTCTGTTGTATAAGGCTCTGTTCAATATGCTGCGTTGCATCCATTTTGCAGTCAGGGCCACGTCAGGTACATCCGTACATAACGTGGTGTCTCTGCTCAACACTTCAACACACTAATGGGCATATGCCCATTTGTCCAAAATATCACATATGTATATTTACATCACGTGATCAAGTGAGCTATATGTATATATATATATATATATATCGGTTGTTCTTATACATCGCTGGTTACAATGCGCTTTGCATAGTTTTAGTTTTCGAATGACGACCCCCACCCACCCACTGACTAGGATAGCAGGCTAATTTATATATCTTCTAATATAATAATGAGAATAGTGTCTTTATATTTCATTTCAAAGTTTCAGCTCAGAGCTGCGGCCATGCTGATGCACCATATATATATATATATATATATATATATATATA
>NC_068982.1:32153667-32155073 GCF_001194135.2 Octopus bimaculoides
ATATATATATATATATATATATATATATATATTTGTCCGAAATCCCGCAGTACGAGTGAGTGAGAGAAAGAGTAGTGTAAGTGAAGGGAGAGGTGAGAAAATAGTAAAGGAGAATTAGCGAGAGTAGTAGCCATGACAGAGGGAGTGAGAAAAAGTAATAGCAATGAGAGAGAGAGGAAGTGGTAAAGAGAGCGTCATTGTTCACGTGTCATTGAGGAGGTGAAGTGAGAGTAATAACTGTGATACAAACGCAGTTTGGCAGTATGTTTATATTTTTGTCATCATGTATTTCCACACACATAGAGATATTTATACACATACATATATACATATATGTGTGTATATACATATATATATGTATGTATTTATATACATATATATGTATGTATATATATATATATATATATATATATATATATATATATATATATATATATATATATATATATATATATATATATATATATATACTGTAATGAAGGAAATATAACAAAGTTAACAATCAAATCTGTATTCTTTATTCCAACATAAGACCTTGGGAAAGGTTCTTCTTGAAATAAATATTAACAAGATTATTGAAAATAAAAGTTAGTAAGGAACTGTTGATACTATCATATCCGGCACATCCTACTACATTATATATGCCTTCAGACGCTTCTCTATAAAATAGGGTTAACGGACACACATAAGAATCATAAGATTTATTTTACAGGTAAAACGTCTTATTTACATTTTACGAAGACCCTTTGCCCTAATATTTTGGTTCCAATGTGTATGTGTATATTTACGGTATATACTGTTTGTTATCAGTTCACTAATAATTTCAGTTGAACCCAATGAGAGGTTTACTCAATGGGACCTGGACCATTCATGGAAAAATACTTAATAGAAGTAAGAAAGGAAAAGAGGCCTTTATTCTGCGCATCAGCCTCCATCCCAGTAAGACAACCCTTCCCTTTAGTATGAGTAGGCGACAGTTTCCTGTTATCCCAGCATTTACAATGACTATAAACAAATCACAAGGGCAGAGTTTCAATCATATTGGATTCATACTATCATCACCAGTATTCAGCCATGGACAAATTTATGTTGCAATGAGTAGAAGTAGAAGCATTAATAATATTAAAATATTTGTAAAGGACCATCCAAAACAAGAGGTAAACTCATTTGTGGTAGGGTTTTCACTAGAAAGGTGGTGGTGAAGCAATTACTGAGATAAAGATTGTTATCCTTTAATTTAAATTTTATTTTCCGTATCAGTTTCATGCTGTCACTTTTACGGCACGGGCACACTAGAGTGTATATATATATATATATATATATATATATATATATAAAACAAAGAGATGGCACTGGGAAAAAAATCAAATGTTATTTAATGAACTTGATTTTTTCCGGTCTCATCT
>NC_068982.1:32155339-32157338 GCF_001194135.2 Octopus bimaculoides
TATATGAAACCTAACTTATTTCTTTCTCTGTCGATTGAAAAAAAGAAATAAACAGCCTTATTCGATTTTCGAACCTTATAGGGTTCTCGTCGGCAATGTCTACATCAATTTGAATAATTTCCACAGGGCTAATCTAATTATATACTCAACGAATCCAGTAGATACAGGGAACTGAATCTGCTAATTTGCATATCGTAATTGTTAACAGATTTTAATATCAGGGGCTTGTCAACAGGGATCTCTGCCGACACAGTATCAAGATACTAAATTATATAAAAAATGAAACCTATTTAATAAATATATAAAGTGGACAAATTTAACGACGCCGATTACAATGACGATAATGAGGATGTAGATAAGAGCTAGAATATTAATAATCGTACTAATAATTGTACGCGGATTCTCGGCGCGCATTCTCTCCTGATGATCCCATATGCGTGCTGGCTTCCGGTATGCGGAGCTTTCGACTGGTAGCACTTGCAAGTTGTTTGCAAAACATATATACAGGGTTGGCCAAAAGTAACCTGACATTAAATAAAAATTCCATAAATACAATCTGTAATTCGGTATTGACTCGAATGGGAAAATGTGTCGCTCAAGAAGGATTTCAGTTTAAACAATTTTCATCATGTTTCATATCCAGATGCCTGTATTAAATTCATTCAGTTGTTAAACTTAATAAATCTTGGAATTAAATGGTTTTGATTTACTGTCAGGTGACTTTTGGCCAACCCTGTTTATTTAAAGTAAACCACAAATGGCGTTTAAAAACTGCTTTGGTGGAATTTTATTAAATGCTTTCATAAAAGATTACATACTAATATATAATGCACCATCACCAGGTAAGATTTTAAGCAGATAGGATTTTAAACAGGAGAGATTTTTTTCATTAACCCGGACATATCCAACACTAGTTGGGTTAGTGGCTTATTTAAATTTGAAATTGGAATATATAGGAGAGGCTAGATAAATTCATTCGAATACATACCACAGGCTAGCTAGATGTGTGCGAGTGCACATTGAGAAGCAATACTAAAGCATCAAAAACGAAAGAGCTGTGGAAATAAAAACGTTGTGTGTTTGTATGTGTAAACGTGCATGTGTGTGTGTGTGTGTGAGAGAGTAATTGTGTTTGTATGAGCGCCGAGGAAAGATTATGATGTTTGTTATGCATTCGTAAGTTCTTTCTTTTGATCCCATTGCATGTCACTTTGGCCGTGTTCTTGTAATTCAGAGCTTTTCAACGAAATTGATTACACGAAAACTGCTTGTACGTTACTAAAAGAATCGCACTTGTAATTCAAGAAGGTAGCTTTCTCGCACTTTGTATTATGCTGATTTTTGCCTCAGGAACATTTTTACAAGTGTGTGCAGATTACTGAGCATTATAATTCAATGACTGGTGATTCATCACTTGAAATACTCGAAGTCAATATAGATGGACGGAACGTTTATTTTCATACACATGTGTGTGTGTGTGTGTGTGTGTGTGTGTGTGTGTGTGTACATGTATATCTGTGTTTGTGTGTGAATAATTTACTATAAAGCATTAAAAATGATTTGCTCAAGCATCTTCAAGCTATCTTCATACCTTTTGAAATAAACTGAATCATATATTTTCTTACATATACGATTCTAAGTTAAAGTGCATATTTACACAAATTTGTTTTAAGTCACGAAAATGGCAGCATCTCTCATATGGGCTACTTAGTTTATTAGGTAAAGTTTGATACTTCCACCCGCACGATTTTCACTAAGAAAAAAAAAACTCGGACTTATTGCATGGAATCAGGTAACCTAACCTCCTAATGTGCCGCAAACCCCTTCTTTTTGTACGGAAAAATGGGTGGGTGAGAAACCGGACACCCCACCCACCCATCCCGGAATCATTGGAATTTTTTTTCTTCGTTGAATAAATTACGGTGACCTCCTAATTTGCCACAAAACCCTTTTTGTTTTGGTCCGGAAAACAGGGTCAGTTGGGGTGGAACCCTTGGAA
>NC_068982.1:32162407-32162775 GCF_001194135.2 Octopus bimaculoides
TATATATATACACATATATACATATATAGATTTATGCATAGACATATCTACATATATATATATTAATATATGCATATATATATATAAAAGTGTATATCTGTGTGTATGCGTGTATATATGTATGTATGTATGTATGTATGTTTGTATGTATATTTAGTTGGTTCAAGAAACAATTAAATACGCTTTTCTTTAATCTACACTGCAACACTTTATTGATTATGTTTCCTACTTTAACATAGTGAAGTGAATAACAAGGCATTTACACACCTGATATCTCAATTACGGCTTGAATGATTATTGAAAATCCTTCAAATTTTACATTATATATGTATGTATTGATATGCGTGTGTGAGTGTATGCATATATAT
>NC_068982.1:32165385-32166712 GCF_001194135.2 Octopus bimaculoides
TGTGTGTGTGTGTGTGTGTGTGTGTGTGTGTGTGTGTGTGTGTATGTGTGTGTGTGTGTGTATTTGACTGTATATATACATAAGAGCGGCGAGCTGGTGTAACCGTTAACACGCCGGGCAAAATGCTGAGTGCCATTTCGTCTGTTTTACGTTCTGGGTTCAAATGCTACCGGGTTCTGTGTTCAAGTAGCTTTTCTCTTTTGAGGATCGATAAATTAAGTATCGGCTGAGCACTAGGGTTGACTTAATCGACTTAGTTCCTACCCTGAAAGTGCTGGTTTTGTGCCAAATTTGAAATCAATATATGAAATAAATGCATAAACACATATTCATATACATTGTGTGTGTGTGCGTGTATGTGTGCGTATGTGTGTGTGTGTATACACATGTGTGTGATGTGAATGAGTGTATGTATACGTCATAATAAACATTGATATGGTAATGTCTGTTCAGAGACAATTGTAAAATTGTAGTTTTTATGCTGAAAGCAAAAAGCTTCTTCCAACAAAGAAAGTGTATTAAAACAACACAAAAATCTGGTGGTGAAGAAGTCTGTTATAGTCAGTATAAACAAATTGGTACATACAAGTTAATGATAGTAGACATAAAACTATATTTTATATCCAGGAATTAATTATCAACATAAACAGCAATAAACTGTTGCATAAATCGGCACTGTACTGCAAATTAAAAGCCGTATGGCAAATACGGTTTGGCTTCCTAGGAATATAATTGCTTATACAAATAATGATCGTGATAGTAGAATGACATAGAAAAGAAAAAGCGTCGATGAATTTTAATGAATTGTTACATATACTGTACACAATATGTCATTTCATATAAACATATGTGCAAAGCATATGTATATCAATAACATTGTGTGATGCTAAATAATAATGATAATTAGAATGTGAAATTCGTAGATATGCCGTAGTTGAAGCGAAATAGATTAAGTATTAACTAGAAAAGTTACGTGCATTAATTCAGATGAAAATTGTACACAATCAAACCAGAAAATTGACTGGATGTAAAAGGCGTTGTTCAATGTATGGGGGATGGGGACAAAATGAAAATGGAATTTCTTTGGATAATGGAATAATTTTATTTTATGAAATGTACCCAGAGTAGAGGTAAATTGAAGACATGGTAAAAGTAACTAGAGCAGTCTTTTGAACGGTTGAATATTGCTGTATCTGGAGCCGTGCCTGATGTTTATAACATATACGTGTCTCAAACATATGTATTATTAGAGCAACAAGTTAATATATATACATACACAAAAATAGATAGATAGATAGATAGATAGATAGATATACATACATACATA
>NC_068982.1:32166992-32170055 GCF_001194135.2 Octopus bimaculoides
TATATATATATATATATATATGTATGTATATATACAAATGGAAAAATTATGCATATGGCACCACTACACATATCACACACCTAATCCCCCACAGGAGCACCACACTTAATAACGGACCCTTTCCCCACAGACACTTCAAGGTAACTCCTACCGGCCGTACAGAGTACCCAAGCAAGCAACATAACTCCTAACCTAATCCCCTGACCCTTTTTCGCTTCACCACCTTTTTCACACCAGCCGCAAACTGGATGTGTTAATCCACCTCCGGCAATGGAGAGCGGACGCCATATTCCTTTCCATTTCTGCTAACTCTGATGAGCGTAAGGTAAGGTTATATAAACGGATTGTTATTTAACACTCCATATATATGTGTGTGTGTGTATGTTTGTGTGTGTGTGTGTATTTATACATGTGTGTGCGTGTATATACTCTGTGAACGGTAAATCGAGATCAACCTGTGGTTATCTCCATTTTAAAAAAAGATGATTTTACTTAAACCGAAGTATTGTGTTTCAGTCTTTACCATTTTACAAGAAAAAGAAATATCGAAAAGATTGTTCTAGATATTAAATATAAATCTCAGATATTTTATCGCTTACTTATTTCAGTCATTGAACAACAGATATTCCAGGGCACCACCTTGAGGATTTTTATTCGAACGAATCGGCCCCACTAATTATTTTTTAAAACCTGGTCTCAATGTATTGGTCTCCTAAACCGGAACGCTAAGTTGCGGAGCCTTAAACAAACCAGCACCAGTTGTCGAGCGATGGTAAGGGGACAAACGCATGCACATATACTCACATATACATAGATATATACGTGTGTGTGTGTGTGTGTGTGTGTGTGTGTGTGTGTGTGTGTGTGTGTGTGTGTTTTCAGTTTCCGTCTACCAAACCCACTCACAAGTTCTGGTCGGCTCAGAATTATAGCTATTTGTCCGAGATGCCACACAGTGGGACAGAACAGGCGACTATGTGTTCGGGAGCATTTTATTCACTTGTAATACCAACTGTTTTAAATGTAAAACTTTTAATCGATAAAAATATTCGGACAATATTATCTTCAGCTTTCGAGAAATTTAATCATTGACATCCACAATGTTTCGATACAATTTTTCTTTGGTCGTCAGCAGATCTTTCTTTCCTGAAAAATGTAGGTACCACATAGCTGAATTCGCATTAGGAACCTCAATTTTCATACTAATGGTAATGCTGCTCTCATCCACCAGGCCACCGATGAATGTTTATGATGAAAGAGAAATATAATTATTGATTTGTACTGTAAATTTGCAAGCATAAGGAACTTAAAATCATTTAATGTTCATATTTGATTTACCATATTCCATTAGAATCTTCAGCCCTTCTTTTTTCTTTCTTACTGAACTGGCAAAACAAAAACTGACAAAAAGGTTTGGGGTTTTTTTCTGAGAAACGCCTAAACTTTCTTTCAAATTTGACAAGTCATCTATTTAATAAACCTGAAAATGTAAACGCTTTCGACTTTTTATGGATCACTTCATGTTCCATAAGTATATTTTTAAAAATATAATGGTGGAGTTACCAGTAAAAAAAAAAGGATAAATGAACTACGTTAAGTATATAAGAAAATATCACATGCATAAATTCCTGTAGTTTCTATTTCATCTTTTGAAGTGTAGCATAATACTGATATTTTGATGTTGTGTAAATTTTGACACCTAATGCTTGAATCGGGATTTTCGAAGTTAAAAACCCTCATAATCGAATAATGCTCTTCAAAATATATTATAATAATTATTATCTTATAACTATAATGGGTTTTATTTTTATGTGTACATACGAATTTTTACATGATCTAACGAATATAGAAACTTTTAGAAGTTTCACTATCCTATATTGGTAATGAGAATATCCTCTTTATTGTGTATTTTTATTTAGGTTTGTTGCTTTAAGTTAATGTCCTCATATTTCAATGTATCAAAGCTATTTTCTAGGAAGCGAATGTGTTTTTAAATGTTAATATTTTCAATTAAATTGTGGATGAAGCATCTCCCTCATTTAAAACGCTCAAAATCAGCTGCAGTCAGATTTTGTTTATTTCTTCAAGTGTCAAAATTGCCATCGAACACCTGCAGCCCGGTTCCAGACAAAATTCCATTGGAACTGGCACAAGTTTTTTTGTTTTTTTTATAGAACTCTGAGGTTTTATGCGAATGAGTGTGATTTATTTTATTTATTCTCCATTTTGCATTTTTCCATCACATTTTAATTTTTTTGCATCCTTGATTATTTCTTATTATTGAAACTTTCCACACACGGTTCCATTTACATAGTTGCTTAAACTCCTGATATAGCTCTCTTTTGGTTACGTTTAAGGTAGTTTCTGTATATTTGTGTTTCCGACATTTTTTCTTCCTTCTTTCGTCATGGTGATCAATTTTAATACATAGAGATGCAGTGTACTATATTAATACAAAATATGATTGAAATATTTTACAGTAAATATCTATCTAACTATATAGGGACAAAAGTTGGAAAGATTCAAATAAACTAGAAATAACAAAAATATCAACATAGATACACTCACGCACACACATCACAGGTATTAAACCTCATGCATTTATATGCATAAGCATGTACATGTATATGCGCCCCATAAGCATACATCAATATATTTGCGTGCTTTCATTCTGGATTTATTCATTCTGGATTGTTTTTATTCTGAACTCTACACTCTCCGGCTGCACCTCTCCTACCCACAGATTACACTGGACCTACCTACTGATTTGAAATCGCCGCAATATACCACAACGTCTAAAACTTTTGAACTTCTTCACTTATGTAAACCTTCTTTATTACTTTTATCCATTTTATATTTTTCTTTAATTTCCTTTGACCATTACATTTATTTATTTTTTTCTTCTTGTTTCTCTCCATATTTCTTTCTGCGTTCCTTTCAGTTGAAGAGCGTAGCTCGAAACGTTAAAGACTTTCTCTATTCCCGAGCGTTAAACTAATACATCCATTTGTTGTTTACACCATCTGTCTTCGTCTGTTGTTTTTTCGTAAATTCTCCCATATG
>NC_068982.1:32171033-32174266 GCF_001194135.2 Octopus bimaculoides
ATAGGGATTGACAGTAACCTGCTTCTCCAACATACTGAGAATTCAGAAATAGCAGTCAAAGAACTACTGATTTGTTCTGTGTGTATCAAAAATATCGCTATCAATCTAGAGTAATAATTTGTAATTTTGTAGTTTTGAAATCAGTAGTTCTTTGACTGCTATTTCTGAATTCTCAGTATGTTGGAGAAGCAGGTTACTGTCAATCCCTATATATTTATGATTATAAATGCATGTATGTATGTATGTATACTAGGGTTATGACTTTTTACAACCTAATAATCCTATACTGCAATTCAATGAATAATTTCATAAAAGTCAGGAAACGAACATTCATTTTGTTTTATTTTGAAGTATAAGAAATTGATAACCACTTTTGACCGAAAAGTGGGTCAAACACCTGCTCATGTTAAACGTAACCAAAGAGAGTTATATCAGGAGTTTAAGCAACTATATAAATGGAACCGTGTGTGGAAAGTTTCAATAATAAGAAATAATCAAGGATGCAAAAAATTAAAATGTGATGGAAAAATGCAAGATGGAGAATAACTTAGTGTGCTGACTCAATGCAATGCAGAAATAGTATATTGGAAATTTCAGCTTTCTAGTTGAAGTAGTTTCGGGGTTATGGGTACTTTCAACTATAAACCACTAGGTAGTACTAGATTTACACTTCAGTATTTCCCCAGCCTAAATCCTCGTAAACGCCAGAGAGATGTAGAATAAAAGTGTATTTAAACATTTAGAAGATTACTGAATTGAAATTGCTTTCTTTCCTTTATTTGATGGTACCTCTGAGGAACAGATAGCGACCGACAATTTGAAGTTTCATTGGTATCCTGCAGTCGTTTTCCAAAGAATGCTCTTCTAGAGGAAAAGGTCTTCATTTCCTGTGTGAGTCTTGAAATTGCACGAGATTCTTTGTCCAGATATTTTTGTTGCTTTCAGTAACACATGCACTTCTCTTATGAGACATTATTTTAGATACTCTAGTTGGATAAGCCTACGATTCTGAAAAACAGTTAATATAGTCAGACTTTTTAGCGTCACAGTAATAAAAAGGAGAGGAAGAATATATTTCCTAAAGTAGGGCCTAAGTTGTAACAAATTAAAATCTCTATAACTCATAAACTATTTAAACTTGAAAGCTGAAATTTGAGATATACTGCTTCTGCATTGCATTAAGTCACCGCACCAAGTTTGGTAAAAACTTGAGTAGGCATTATGAACCCCACTAGAATTTTGCATGATTTAGGTCAAAAGTGGTGTTAGATTTCTTCCGTTCTTGGGGGACGCTTTTTTAATCTTAAAATAGAGGTTATTTTCCCTACTTATATGGAATTGTTCATCGACTTTTGATACAGGAAATTGTCTACTTCCAAAAGAATCAAAAAGTCATAACACTAATATATACATATATATATAATTAGGGTGCAAAGAAGCATCAGTTTTGCTAAAAACAAATAGGGTCGTAAAAAACTCCGAAGCCACAAGAATTATCACTAATTTTTTAGACATAATGGAAAAAAAACTAAGCGAATAAGAATTATATCTCACCTCTGTAAAATTGCAAAAGCAATGACAGTTAACCTGGTGTCATGATTTCTAATAGTTAACGCCAAATATTACTTGATTCTCTTCAGCCAGAATAAAGTTAGAAGCTTACCCTGTGGTCTGCGTTGGCATCGGTGGTTAGCACATCTGATTGAAGGATATACTGGATTTACCTAGTAGTTTTCTTGGCCTTTATTTACCTATTGATACCATTTTCATATCTCCAATTATACAAGCAATCCAGTCAACAAAAGAACATTATTTGAATGATATTCATTTCGAAGTTCAAGGCATCATTCTATAAATACCTATAGTGTTTTCTAATGGGGAATAAATATATTTATTCCATAAAATTATTCTGTCGCTTTATTCATTTGTTTTAGTATGTTTCTCTAGTATTCTAACTCCCAGAACAGACATTATTGTATTTTGGACTATTTATATTCATCCATTTAATCTATTTCAATTACTTCTCTTTAATGCAGCCATTTTACTTGCCTCTGCAGTTTCAGTAATATGAGCCCATCACGTTTCTATGCATACAAATACAATTCATCAATTCCAGCTTTAATTCTCACTATTATATAAGGATTTTATTTCACATTTCTTCAAGCAACAGAGTGAATACTTTGAAGCTCAATTTTCAATATTCGATAGCAGCATATGGTCTCCCATGGAGTATCTGTCATAGAGCAAAAGAAAAATGTCGATATTCATTTTTTATCCCTTGCTGATGGAATGAAAGAAATAGTAGAACCATATATAATTTACAGATGATTTTATATTATGGTTTCAAATCCCACCAACATAAGATTTTGTCTTTCCTTTATTCAATGCCATTACAATAAGTGTCAGTTATGTAATAATATCAATTCAACTACTTTGTTAAGGATATGGCCATATGGTATGTGCGAAACCAACATTACTTTGAGTGTCATGGTATGTTGACTTTGAAATGGTGAGGCCTGTCATAACGAAATAATTGACAGTTTAGAAAGAGTGTGGAGTAGAAAGCAAGTACTTTGAAAGATTTAAAATAAAGTAGAAAGAGTCAGGTGAAGTTTCATTGCTAAAACTTTGGAGAAGCTCAGTACTACTATTTTAATACATTAATTTCGCTCTTACTTCGTAACTTGCATTATAAATATTGAGTGAACATATTTCTAAACTTTAAGAGTATTTATTTAAAGGTGGAATTAATCATGTGCTCAAGACAAAGTTGTTAAGTAAAAGAATGAAAAATATTTTATCTGATAGTAAAAGATATTTAGGTATGATTAATATGTTATGTTTTTCTCGTTTTTCTATTCAAGAAAATATTACATTAGATAAATGTTGACAATTTATGTCAGAATCCACTTGTCCAGCTGCTTTTGAACATTATTTTAAATTAATTTCTGTTTTGTGTTTGCAAATGACAACAGGTAATATTATGATATTGTAAGATTCACAAACATGTCCACTAAGCGAGTTTACTTTATAAGATAAAGCTACATAGTAATGCTCAGTAGCACAACAGTCTGTGTACATAAATATGGATGTATATACAAGAATATATACAGATATAAATATATACATATATTCGTATAGACAAATGTATGTATGTATAAAAATCTGACATTGTTGTTACTGGACAAAACACAACGTATTTAGTGTGTATGTGTATAATATATATATATATA
>NC_068982.1:32175886-32177265 GCF_001194135.2 Octopus bimaculoides
TATATATATATATATATATATATGCATACATATATGCATACATGCACACACATGCCCATACATACATACACACACATACATATATAAACATACATAAACACAGCGTCAGGTCTTTGTGAACTTTTCCACGAGTGTTATTGGTAATATGGTATCCAGTACAACTTGTTGCATGGACGTTCTGTTGGCGACTAAATCGACACTTCCACTAGGCTTGCCTAGTGAGGAGGGTTGCTAAGGATGCATGAACCTAGTGTAGGTTCAATGACTATCTTGCAATAGCTAGAAATTAAGGGTTGGTGCCGACGTGCAGGAAGACTGCTGGGAGTGAAGCACCACTCAGTTTTTAAAATCATGTCTCTATGAGGTCATTATAATTTAAAACTAGATATGCACGGAATGGAATTTTAGGGAATGAACATTTAGGGGATATTTTTGCTTGTGCTTGAGATCATGGCACCCCCACGTTCCTGAAACTACAGCCTATATTGGCACTGGATATGTTGCCCTGGCTTCTCTTTGCATCATGTCAGTAGGGTGGAGAGGGTCTGTGCGGTATTTTGAAAGCCTGATTGGACCTAAAATGTCAGTTGTGCAACCACCGACGAGGCGTCTTTCAAATGCCCCTTTGAGTAAGTAGGCGCCGCGCCGAGTATGGAGGCGACGAGCGCGCACCCGGGTGAAGTCGACTGCGGGTGCAATAACCTCCTGCACGGGCACTGATAGCATTTTGAATGTGCATTAGCCAGTGATGGTGTTCCTCGGTCTCGATTGGAGACAGTACTCCGTGTGTAGTACAACTGTTATTTTGAGCTAAGGAGTAATAAAAATTCTTTTGTATAAAATATTTTCAATTGTCAGTACTTTACATCCGAAAACGAAATCGTGCTTACAGTGATGTATTAGATTTGGATGGGATACATATTTATATTAAGAATTCAAATAAAAAAAAATAACAATAATAAATAATAAAAAGTATAAAAATAATAAGATATAAAATGTACATGACGTAAGATGTAAGAACATAAAAACCGTGTATGCATCTGTAGATACATGTATTCGAGGGAGAATAAACAGAGTTCAGTAATATGTGATATCATGAAGGTAAAAGTCAGTTAAAAACCATGGAAAGTAAAAATCAGTTAAAAATCAGTTTTTAACCTTCATGATATCTCGTATTACTGAACTCTATTTACTCTCCATCGAATACATGCATCTGCACACGCATACACCGTTTTCATGTTCATATATCTTACTTCATTTACATTTTATATCTTATTATTTTTATGATATTTTAAAATTATTTATTATTATTTGAATTTTTGATATAAACATGTATCCCATCCAAGTCTTATAAATCACTGTAAAAATTTATGTCTATA
>NC_068982.1:32179852-32180546 GCF_001194135.2 Octopus bimaculoides
ATATATATATATATATAAAACAATGGATGGCTACTACTTTATTCGCTACAGCTGTTTCAAACGAGTCTTTTATTGATAAATAGAGCTTTTACGTCATACGAAAAATTGTTTCAATCGGGTGAATATGCGCGAAATGAAGTCTATCAAGTGCAGTACAATTGGTGGGATGTGTATTCCTAAGTACAGCTTTGAGATTAATAATATATTCAGTTGCACGAAGTGAATTGGATGTACAACTGGAATAATAATCTGTCTGTATTTTGGTATGTATGTATATGTTCCTCTGATTTCGTTGTGTACATGATTTCCCTTTTTTAAAACCGACCTAGTGCATTACCACTTAAGCACCTGATTCACTTGAATCCTGAATTTTTATATTACACACGCATATATATACATATATATATATGTATATATAGTTCAAGTTTACAAAAAACAAAAGATGAAGACATGTGTAAGAACAACAAGTGGGTGTATTAGTTTAGCGCTCGCGAAACATTTTAAAAAGTCATTTACGTTTCGAGCCTAGGCTCTTCGACAGAAAAGATTTAGAGTGAAAAATGGAGAGAATGAAGAGTACGGAGAGAGAAAAAATATGTGTATATATATATATATATATATAAAATGTGTGTGTGGGTGTATATATATAAATATATATATATATATACGCCGGGCTTTCAGTTTCCGTCTATCG
>NC_068982.1:32181079-32187414 GCF_001194135.2 Octopus bimaculoides
AATTGGAACTGGTCCCTCTTTGCAGAAAAAAACATCAGTTTTATTAAATTTAATATTGATATTCATCAATAAAAAGCAACCAAACTCTTTGCTTTTTATTTTTCAAAATCTTTCCATTAAAGTGAGTTGGTGTACCTTGAGTTTATGTGTGTTTGTGTGTGTGTGTGTGTGTGTGTGTGTGTGTGTGTGTTTGTCTGTCTGTCTGTCTGTCTGATGTCTTTATGCATGTATGTATGTATGTATGTATGTATATATGTATGTGTGTCTGTGTCTCTGTGTGTAATTCAAATATGAAATGAGAGGTATATTTCGTCCATTAAATGCATATTCTATCGAACAATGCGTAACACAAAACTATTTGTAGCTATGGAATGAATCATCAGTTTCGAACGAATGAATAAATTCGGCAACATATACTGAGCCATTATTGTTTGGTTTGCATGACCTACTCTCTTATTCATTCTTTCTACTTTAACCCATTCTGCTTCCAGCATGGAACTTTTCCCTATATTTCTACTTCTACTCTGGTCTATAGGCTTTCTATCTGTCTTCAGATCACTCAGCAAACACACCAATTTATCCATCTCTCTACTATTCCTTTCATTTGTTCAATGATTAGAGCTCGAACGACTAATCTAATATTCCTTTCTTATCCTAGTGCCGTGTATAGTAATTCGTTGTTTCCCTTTGCTTCTTTTGGTCGTAAAACACTGTTGTTTTTCTTTTTGCAACCCGAGTCTCTCAGGCTTAACCATATATTTTTCGTGTTCCTTCATACTGTGTTCCAGTCGTTAAAACTTATCTATGCATTTTTTCATGTTCTGAATGTCGTCTCCACGGTATCAGTGTCTAACAGGCGTTTGTGGTGATTATCGTTGCCAGTAAGTCTAATGGTGCTGTCTTAGGTCTGCAACACAACAGTAAATAACTTTAATGGGTGGTTTTACTTTGCTCTGCTTTGACTACAGTTTTCAGCCTCGGCGCCTAATTTCTTCAATAATATATACCTGTGTCTATGTATATGCATATATGTGTGTGTGTGAGTGTGTGTGTGTATATATACGTGTTTATGTGTTTGTGTTTGTGTACGTGTGCGTGTACGTGTGTGTTTGTGTGTGTGCGTGCGTGCGTGCGTGCGTGTGTGTGTGTGTGTGCGTGTGTGTGTAATGTACTTATGTCTCTACCTCCGAATGTATGTGCTTATACATATACACAGAGACAGAGACAGAGAGAGAATATAAAGATATATATATTAAAAAAAAACGATAAAATACATAGTGTATAAACATATACGTATGCTTGTGCATATATATAAATGTATATATTTATACATTAATGGTTGAATATTCCATCGTCATATTACATTTATTAGTTTATTCATTAAAAATGTTCTCTCTTTTCATGTATGCGTTATTATCGTTATGTGGTCAGTATTTCTGTTCGTGTTCTTGGAGAAAGTATTTAACCTAAACTCCTGGGGTTGGATTGAACGGTCAGTACAAAAAGCAGTTACTAATCACTAAAAACATTTCGACAATACCCTAACGCCGGTCAGTAATACGAATAATAATGAAAAATTTGAACTAAAGTAGCACAGCTAATAAAAGATGTGAATTTAATTGCCACACGCGAAGTTAAAATGAAACTGTCTGGAAAATCAGTTTTATGCAACGCTTATCGCATCTCATATTAATCAACACGTTATTGATTGTGTAGACATTACTAACTAATTTATCAACACACACTTTCAACATACTCAATAATTAAGAATATCACAAGAACTGGACGCAAGTCTAAAACAGTCATGTATTTTTAATAATAACAATAACTCGCATATTAAATGGCGAATCTCGTAGGTAAGACATCCATTTAGACATATTTAAATCCGAAATAGCAAATGCGAAATAACTAAACAATCTTTATCTCTTAATGTCCTTGCATACGTATTTACATGAAAAACATAACTCAATGCCAAAAGGGGCAAATGGAATTTCGATCTAATACATATTTCTTGTGCGTTTTCTCTTTTCTTTTCACGCAACATTTCACAAAACAGTAAAACTTCAAAGTGGCGTCGCATATTCTTCATCATTTTTTTCATTCTTTTCACTTGTTTCAGTCATTTGACTTCGGACATTCTGGAACACCGCCTTGGAGGGTTGTAGTCGAACAAATCGAAACCCAGGACTTATTTTTTAAAGCCTAGATATGCCGAACTGCTAAGTTGCGGGGACGTAAACACACCAGCACCGGTTGTAAAGTGGTGATGGGGACAAATACGGACACAGCCAAACACACACACACACACACACACACACACACATATATATATATATATATATATATATATATATATATATATTACTGGGAAAGGACGGTTTATGGGATTACCCTGAGTTTCCTGCCCATAAAGGGTTTAACTTTATGGCGTATCGTCAGACCCCAAGAGATCTTAGGCCAACAGGTTTTGGGGTCTGACGATACACAATAAACCTAAACCCTTCATGGACTGGAAACCCAGGGTAATCCTATAAACCGGCCCGCCCCATTAAAATAGACTCTGCTCTACGTCTTAGAGTGTGCTTCTTCTCCAGATTTGTTTTCTACAAACGATAGATAGATAGATAGATAGATAGATAGATAGATAGATAGATAGATAGATAGATAGATAGATACGACAGCCTTCTTGCAGTTTCCGTCTATCAAATCAACTCACAAAGCTCTAGTTGGTCCGAAGCTATAGTAGAAGATACTTGTCCAAAGTACCACGTAGTGGGACTGAACCCGTAACCATTAGGTTTGGAAGCAAGCTTCTTACCACACAGCCACATATATTTCGTATGTCTTTCCCCTCAACAAATATACTATTGTCCGAAAATAGTTCGTTTCCAAAAAACAGCTCGTTAGGTATCCTTTATGTACCGAAACTAACAAATAATTACTGGGGTTGATTCGTTCGACCAATCCCTTCAAGGCGGTATCCAAGCACAGCAGCAGTCCAATGACTGAAACAAGTAAAAGAGGGATAAAAGCTAAAAGCTGAACATTGCAATCATCACCATCGACATACAGATCCACGCATGTATGTATCCCAACAGACATACAAATGCACGCACATATGTATTTCAACGGATTCACTGAAACGTTTACAAATATGTATACACACACATGTATGAAACCGTTCATGAGAGTACGCGCACACACTAACTCATGCTTACAAACTTCTAACTGCTAATATGAACCCACAGGTGCAGAATCATACGCAAACGTTACAGTATACACATTTACATACCAACACAACAAAGAATTCAAAAGGACACGTTAACGCAGAAACACCACAAATATAAGAGTCAATGCGAATGAATGTTCTACAGTTCAAAAGTAGACGTACTATTTACTCTAATTCTTTTCTCAGAAACAATATATGAAACTTTAATAAGGAACATTACTTGCAGTGCCATTTTATGGTGAAGTTAGTAGTTGCACGCTAACAATCTATTGATATATTTGTGCGTGTATGTATGATTGTACATGCTTGTCAAATTTTAGCATTTTAGCCACGATTAAGAAAGAGCATTTCTACCGACATCCTAAAATTTCAGCTTCCTATGTACATGTACATTCATTTTATTAAAAATAAACGATATGCATGATATCTTCAGACAAGGTGTGTATGTGCCGTTGGCGATTTCCCATCTTTGGACTTTTGCTTTTTCTCCATTCCGACGAAGAGCTATGCTCGAAACTCTCTCCTTTCACTGAGCGTCAAGCTAATACATTTCTTGTGCACGTCCTCGTGTTCGTTCTTTTTTTTTTCGTTTTTTATTCGTTTATTTGAATTGTTTGTTTATTTGAATTGACTATATATATACATCATGGCTTCTCCCGTCGTTTGACGACGTATCATGTTTCTATAATTTCTTGCTGAACAACTACACAGCTGGGTGATTTGTTTATAGCGATCAAATGTTGGCATTCATATAAGCTCACTCCTTCCTACTGATCGACATTACCTGCACAGGTGCACGGTAATGCATGTCAAATGATGAAATAATCGCAGAGCAACGTGAAATGAAGTTTGAAGTGTTTTGCTCAAGAACACAACGCAACGCTCGGTCTGGGGATTCGAAACCAGTACCTCGCAATCTTGAATGCAACGCCCTAACTACTATGCCATGCTCCTTCACTAAGACATGTCCATATACATATGTATGTATGTATATGTACATATATATACATACGTATATATATATATATATATATATATATATATATATATATATATTATACACACACACACAACACACACACAGAGGAAGAGAAACACAGAAAGAAAGAAAGAAAGATGCGGATAAACACGATCAGGTTTGTGCTGTCAGCCCGTATTTTATTCACGGTGAGCTAATGACTGGTTAACTTTGCTTTTTATCTTTTCGGAGTCAATAAAATAAGTACTAGTTGAGCACTAAGGTTGATGTAATCGACTTCTCCCTCTCCCACGAAATTACAAGCCCTGTGCCGAAATTTGAAATCAGTATTTATTGCTGGGATTGATTTATTCTCCTTGAAATAGCCAGTCAATAAGCAGAGAGTTTAGTTAATCTAAGAAATGAAATAGTCATTATCGAAACCAACGGAGGACCTTTATTTTCGAGTCTTGTAACATGAAAAAATATACCACCTGCAAAATACTTGATGTTTTCGAAAACGTTCATTTCTGATGAAATATAAACCATTATTTTATTCAAATTTCTTTTTAAATTAAAATTTATGTTTATTTATAATCAAAATCTAATAATCAATGCTTGTGGCATGATTATTTAGTGATATTCTAATCTTTTTTTCTCATTCTGTCAACACCCATTTTCAAGTAATATCTGGCTCTAATTTGTGCCATTCTTCTTGGAATACCACGAAAAACTATGTTGCTTTAAAAAATTATTAAATTTAAACTTTGACGTAATGATCTGCCATAAATTTTCAAAAGAGTTAACAAAGTTTCAATTTCATACCCTTAAAAAAACATTGGCAGAATCAGCTGGAGTATTATTATGTTGGGAAAGAAATGCTTTCGTAAAATTTCTTCTTTCTAATATCATAATATCATGCTGTGATATTTTCATTACAGAGAAATCAACGAACCCCTACTACTGTTATACGACCACCAACAAATCTTTTTGTAGTTTGTAAGAAACACTTTCATGAACTTGTCAAACATCTATAATAATAATAATAATAACAGAGGGGGAAATTTTGGTTCCTTAGAAAGAAAAATAACATTCCAGAAGTAATTTAATCCTTTTTCCCTGATAATTTCAAAAATGGATTTCTATCAGACGCATTTCTTTTCGTATGAGTTGTACATCTCCAAGCTCTTTCACAAAGTTAGAATGTTATCAAGTGTGTCGGTCACCTAGTGAAACTAGTGAAATTCTTCTCTAAGAATATGAAAGCTTGTTTCCTGTTATAGAAGAATTTTGGGACTCTTCTCTTACGTTGCGATCATTTGTTTCATTGGACTAAGTTTTCTTGGAAGCCGGTTTATTATTTTTTATCCTAATGGACTAGGCCATTTATAGTTGTAATGAAATATTTAATTTTCATTCCAGATTCTTTCTAATTAAATTACTTTCTAATTAAATTAATATCTTCATGAAATTAAGATATCAATTTCTGAAGTTAACATCTTCATCTCGAAGTAAATGAATTTTTAAAATTTGGCAAATGTCTTTTTCTATATTGGAACATTAATGCTTGAAATGCTGAGATTGCATTCTTATATAGTATAAAATTACTAATGAAAAAATTAACATATCTTGAAGTGAAAAAATAATTAACAGAAAGCGATCATGAGATAAACGAGACAATTTGGTCTTGTTTTTTTTTTCTCACAAAAATCTCAAACAATCAATACAATATTCGACATTAGTGGTGTTTAAATTCACTTGTGACTTAACAGGCAGTATCTTATTGGTTATAGGTAATGTTGGTTTCCGGTAGCTCAACTAGGTCAAATGGGGAAAATTGTTGCATTGGTAAAATATACAAACCTACTAGTGTATATGAGATGCAACCCGGTCAGAGTTAACTGTATTTCAAAGGGCCAGCATTGTCGCATTTTGTGTCACGCTGAATCTCCCCAAAAAATACATTAAGGGTACACGTGTCTGTGGAGCACTTAGCCATATTCACGTTAATTTCACAAGCAGGCTGTACTGTTGATTGGATCAACTGGAATCCTCGTCGTAATAACCGACGCAGTGCGAGTTATATGTGTGTGTGTATGTATATATATATATATATATGTGTGTGTGTGTATATATATATATATATAT
>NC_068982.1:32187754-32188861 GCF_001194135.2 Octopus bimaculoides
ACCCACATACCTCACTTCTACCCCCACCCTCAGCCTTACCCACACACCACTAACTAAAACCATACCACACAACACATCACATCACAACACACCACCACGCACACACCAGCACTGACCAATTCCCAGTCCCATATTTTCACACACATACACACACGTTCACGTCAAGATCACCAGCCCTCTTCCACACGCACATACGAACTCTCTTATACACACGCACGCGAACCTTCGTTTGGGGATCACCACTACTTTATTATCTCCCTTTCTTTCTAGCTCTCCTGCCCGGCATTCCCCATGATAGATCGCTAACCACTACACATTCTTTTCTTCTCTCTTTCTTTCTCTCCTTGTTTCTTTCTGTGTTCCTTTCTGTGGAAGAGCGTAGGGTCAAAACGTTAAAGACTTTTTCACTTCCCGAGCGTTATACTAATACACTTGTTTGTTGTCTACACCACTTGTGTTCGTCTTTTTTTGTGTGAATTCTCCCTCTGTATATATATATATCAGAGTTATTAGTATCTAAAAGACCCAATAAGTGGCAGGTAACGCTATGTAAGTGCGATGTTAAACAGATCGTAGTTAAACTCTTGGTTCGATAGTGATAAGACCTAGGAGTCTAATGTGGGTCTTGTATTAGCATGCATATACATATATTAGACAAAATGAGATAACAAAGCCAAGGTTGTGAGGAATCTTCAAGATATCTATAAGGAAAAATATATAAATATAGTTTCACGGCTGTTTCTGGGATAATATAGATATCCATTAATCAGAGACGATGTGAGATGGTTAAATAGAGGTAAATATTTCAGTTCGAAATAAGGAATAATTATGGAAAAGGAGATAGGGAATATAGAGGGAAATAAGAGAATGAAAGTAGAAATGAAATATAACATATTTTAGTTGCAGTTCCATTATTCGTGTAAGGCGGTAAAAAAAGTATCCTGTACATGGTATGTATGTTCCAATAGTAGTTCATGTTTAGTCATTTCAAAGTATGGAGCCGTGGATTCTGTGTTGCTCATTCAAAGGGCTTTTGTGGTGTGAATGAAAATTTGAGAATGTAGTGGTAGTATTTGTGGATAGATGACGGGAGGGATGTGTATGATT
>NC_068982.1:32188891-32189800 GCF_001194135.2 Octopus bimaculoides
TGTTCCAATAGTAGTTCATGTTTAGTCATTTCAAAGTATGGAGCCGTGGATTCTGTGTTGCTCATTCAAAGGGCTTTTGTGGTGTGAATGAAAATTTGAGAATGTAGTGGTAGTATTTGTGGATAGATGACGGGAGGGATGTGTATGATTAGAATGAGGAGCTAGGTCAAAATGAAGACACGAAGAGGAAATGAGAGGGAGAAAGAAAGAAGAAAGAAAAAAGAAAAAGGACAAGCAATGCCTTAAGTACATGCAACCACAGTTTTTTGCATAATATATAAAATTTAATTTAATTAAAAATATATGTAATAAACTAAACTATCAACAAATAAGACTAATACAGCTAAATAAATAAAAATTGTTCTAACAATTGAAATTCTCACAACTAAAAAGTAGAAGTTAAATAAATATAATAATTTGGATTCTTGTTAATATACATATTTTTATTTTTATTCCTTTAACAAATGAGTAGAGAAAGAAGTGGTAGCCAGCTTTTATACGACCGGTCTAAATTCCATTTAGGGGAATGGTAGTATGATCCAGTTCCTCAAAACCACAACTAGCCATATATGTTAAGATTTGTTTCAAAGCATTGCTAATTCGAAACTATTTTTCTGTGGCATTTCGTGTTCTATTTTCATCAATTTAGTCTAAGGAGAAAAGAAAAGATTCAATGACATCTCTTGTATAGTAAGACCCATGTGGTTCATCTTAAACATTTGAATGTAAGTGGGGGAAAGAGGAAAGAGCCATGACAGAAAAAGCTTACTGAAATATATAGAGGGTTATACGCAGAGTACTTGATAAAATGCGTTGAAGTGGGTGCGATCACACGTTTAGCAGAGTTTCAAAACAGGAAAGAGAGAGGGAGAGAGAGAGAAAGAAAGAAAGAAAGAAAGAAAGAAAGAA
>NC_068982.1:32189810-32191569 GCF_001194135.2 Octopus bimaculoides
AGAAAGAAAGAAAGAAAGAAAGAAAGAAAGAAAGAAAGAAAGAAAATTAAGACAATCATATTAAGTCATAGCCTACCACCCCATAGATTGAGACAACTTTTGACTGACCTATTTCAATATGTGAAAATCCTCAACTATAAAAAGTATACAATATACTTTTATTTATTTATGTAGCCTATGTACACGAAGCAACGAGAATTAAAATAATGATGTTTACTATTATGTTTAGAGAAATAATAGTATTGGCAATAAAATATGAGGACACAGCTGATTGGTGTTAACTGAAGAGTTAACAGACGCGAAAGAAAAATTCTCAAGCCGTATGAATTGATGTTCTGTAGCATCTTTTGGACGTTAAAAAAGAAACACTATGATTAATCTAGCATGGCTGAATGAAATGCACCAAGGTTAACTCTTCCTTTCATCCTTTCTGGAGCAATAAAATAACGTTCCAGTCCACAGCTTTGGAGAAAGTGAATGGACAAAATTGTTATAGCAGACTTGTTCACTTTGAGTTCTTAAGGGAAGCATTTAATCTGTCTTCCGGCTTAAGACCGCCGCCTGGTTCTTGGGCACATTTAACGAAGTTCATAATGCTAGAAGCATTAGGACTAGACTTCCGGTTTGAGGCTAAATTCCTCTTTTCTTCCCATCAGTCTCAGAAATCCTGAACGATAAAAAAATGTTGTCATTCTTCCGCTATATATCTTTGCTGTAAAACAATAATTGGCTTCTATTCATATTGCAACATTCTCTAAATGCCTCTGCTTATGCTGCATAGGTTCTTCAAGTGTCAGGGAAAAACAAAATATTCTATTACTTCTGCATAACTACGTATTAGATGAAGCATCTAATTTCTAACTTTTTTCGGTACACTAAGCAACAATAACAATTATCGTCAACAGACTTATAATTCATCTACTGGTTCTTCTTTTATTCTCAGATGTGTATTTATAACACAAATAGTTTTGTCCTTGTGCATTAACTATTTCAACACAACAAAGATATTTCTAATCCAGTGCGTTTTAGACAACTTAGAAGTTTTTGTCTAGACGTACTTCAAACTCAAAGGAATAATTCATGAATTAGTAAGTTGCATTCCTTAATTACAGAGTGTGACACATGAATGGAAACAAAATACACTGTACAAGTATGCAATCCTTGCGGGAGTTGCTTTATGCGATGTCTAGTGCTTATAGGTGGATATGAACGAATACTAATATGGAACTTAAAAATAACAAAAACAGAAAAAAGGATAAAACTTTGCCCTACTATTCAAACTCTATTGCTATGATGCTCAAATAATATTCGAGCTTCTAATTTTGAAATAAATTCTACATTAATATTTACAATTACCTATTTAATTTTTTAAAACAAATAATTTATTTTACACTATATCTCCCTAATAATATATCGGTATTCACACAAGAATGACACTGAATTGAAATGCTCCCCCAAAACATGTGTGTTTATAAATACAAGCATATATATAAATCTAAATACATATATATATGTTTTTGCGCGCGCGTGTATATATGTATATATTTAAATATATATATATAACCAGCCGAAATTGCAAAGATAATCTGGAACACGACTGAGGAAAGAAAACTCCGAATGACCCGTCCTTGTTTTCTTTGTATCGTCTATCTGGATGTTTTGGTGTCCCTTTTTTGTATCACCTAACTGTCTGAATATATTGCGTTCTTGTCCCATTTTGTATTTTATATATATATATATACATATATATATATATATA
>NC_068982.1:32191928-32197343 GCF_001194135.2 Octopus bimaculoides
TGTTTTTGCGCGCGCGTGTATATATGTATATATTTAAATATATATATATAACCAGCCGAAATTGCAAAGATAATCTGGAACACGACTGAGGAAAGAAAACTCCGAATGACCCGTCCTTGTTTTCTTTGTATCGTCTATCTGGATGTTTTGGTGTCCCTTTTTTGTATCACCTAACTGTCTGAATATATTGCGTTCTTGTCCCATTTTGTATTTTATATATATATATATCACCCTTGATTTTACTAAAATTATGTATACAATTATATAATATATTTGCGTGTCCATTTTGGGGAGTAACAAAAGAAATTAACTGTAAAATAACAGTTTATTACTTCATGAAGTGGTGGATCAAAGCAAGAAGCAATATAAATTCTGGTAGTTGTTATTCATCCCTCGTTTGAAATAATTTAGCTTGGGTCGTCGTTGGTTTTTTGGGCACCGTTGTATTAATCCTCTTCTAATGAAACGGCAGGAAATCCGTATAGCTCACCTTGACGAAAAGCTCTCACCCCACTCACTCGTAAGGTCTTGGTTCTATTCCAAAGTCTACTGATAGCTCTACCGTCGCAAGAGATGGCTTATCACATTCTCCTATTAAACCATGGTGTGTTTAATAGTAATCAGGTGTTGAGTATTAATTAATTTTCTCCGCTTGATTACTGCTATGATCTTCCGTAAAAAAAGGGGTACTATTTTCTTATTTACCCGCAGAAAATATTTAATTTTTACCAGGCTTGTATCAATAGCAAAACTTCCAGTGGTTACTATTCATTACAGAAACATGACTAGTCTCCTTTACCGATGTGACTGGCATTAATGCCATTATATATGTACATATGCATATATGTATGTATGTATTTATGTATGTATGTAAGTATGCGTGTATATTGACGCCCAGGCGAGTGCATACGTATGTAGATGTAGGTTATATACATGCATTTGCACATACAGGTGTATAAACAGGCAAGGAAATAATGACACGTATATATAATTGTGTGTGTACGCGTATATATATGAATGGAGTAGGATAACTGTGTTTCTGTGTGTATGTGTGTGTATATATATATATACATATATATATATATATATATATATATATATATATATATATATATATATATATATATATATATATATATATATATATATATATATATATATATATATGTATATATATGCGCATGTGTGTATGTATGTATATATGTATATATATATATATATGTGTGTGTGTGAGTGCATGTGTGTGTACAGAGAGAGACAGAGAGAGAGAGAGAGAGAAAGAAAGAAAGCAACATATATTATTATTTTGTTTTAATTATTTATTGTTCTGTTCGCTGTATTTAATAATTTTCTCAGTCTCCACCTGTTTTTTGCTTTAGGATTTATGATCAGTTATCTGTGTGCAATTTCTGTTCCTGTTTATATGCATGTATGGGAGTATGCGTGCGTTCAACATACATACACGCGCATACCCATAAACGTACATCCATCCGCATATATAATATATGTATATAAGTGTATGTGTGTATCTGTATGTGTAGGTGAACAGATGCGCATAAATACATATATACATCCATTCATCCATATACATACATACACATGCACACTTCCAAATACAAATAAGCCAAATAACACTTCAGACACGATCTCCACGTGCTGCAAGTACATTCAGTTACAATTGCAGAATTAATTCGGTATTTAAAAAGCAGAAATCTCGGCCTATGAATAACTTTAGTCTGAATCGCCCAAAAATAATCAGAAATTTTAAAGACAACATCGTCTACTTAAAACTAAATTGAAATTAACTGTAAATGAAACTCGTGAAAAGTAAGTCTCCTTCGTCTAAATCGTAACTATAGCTACAGTAGACAGCGAGGTACTTTTTGGTTATCTCACCCCCATTAAAAATTTGGGTTATCTCCCCCAACTAAAAAATATTGTTTAACCCTCAGTAAAACAAAAAAAAATTTAAAAACTAATAAACCTGAAAAGCGAAAAGATTAAACGTCTTATTGAATCTGATAATATCTTTATAATAAATCATACAAAACTGAAAAAATTAATAAACATAAAAAGCGAAAAGATTAAGCGTCTTATTGTATCCATGATCCGAACTACTAATGCCTTCATTCACTGACAGTAGACCTCGGCATTTTCCTCTACTTATGTTTGTTTTATTAATCTTTTCCCTACCTTTGAAACAAAGATATTGTTTCCTTCTGTACCTTACGACCTCTGTTAACCAAGCGAAATTTCAACTCGACCTTTCGTGTCCTCCTTCATAATTAATCCTGTCAATCTCGAGTATATTAGAGAGGCAAACGGTAGTTATTCAGATTTGCATCCTACAAACACATCATTGAACTGTCTCACTTTCTTCAGATCAAAGCTGCTTCTACCACCGTCATTACTTCACTACATCGGCAACAACCACAGCGAGAATCCATCGCTACCGCTCGCAACTACAGGTGACCAACTAGCTTCTTTGTCATAGCACGCAAATATTTAACTGAGGTACATTGTCAGTGTTGCCACGTAAGTGTAGATATATACTTTTAAACCATCAAGCATTCTCATATCACCTACCAAACACACACCCTTGAATCGTTAAAGATTCAGAATAGAAGATTATTTAATATGTTTACACAGTATTATATACAACAATACACACTGTTCACAATATAACGATCTCTCTACTTGAAAAACACAACGGCATAACATTATAACAATTTTTTTTAATAAACAGACTTGTTCACTAAGAAAACAGTACATGGCCCCTGAAGCAAAAAACATAGAACTCACAAGGAATACACCTTTGTAAGGGCTTGTCATGAAGTGCAGGCAAGTTTTTTTACTTCTCACCCTTAAAGACTGTCTATGCAATCCAGATGGAAGAAATCCTCAAAGACCTTTTGCATTAAATATAGAAAACATCAGCTGTAAAAACCAATCAAGACATTAGGACGTCATTACCAACCGTGAGGAAATGTTTTTTAGATGTACAGGGTGTCCACAAAGTCTGGGTACATGTGGATTAACACATACTTTAAGAAATTATTATTTTTTATATCTAATTGTTTATGTTATGATTTTATTTACTCCATGTACCCAGATGGGGATTAACACATACTTTAAGAAATTATTATTTCTTATATTTAATTGTTTATGTTACGATTTTATTTACTCCACGTACCCAGACCTTGTGGACACCCTGTAGATTCTCGATAGGCATGCTATGTTATCTAAAATAACATGGAATCCAGTGGAAAAAAAAAAGAATGTCAAATAAAGATGAACGTATTGAAGCAGATGAATGAAAAGAATCTAATAAAAATTGGTAGATTCTAAGAATAAAAACTGCAACCTAATAAAAAACAATCGATCTGATATTGTTGTCTAGAACAACAAAATATCGAGGAAATCTGCCGCTCACTTGACATAAATATAAGAAAATAAACACCATCTTTGGACCACTAGTAAGGGGTTTTAAAAATTAAGTACCTAAAATATATTTTCAGCTTTGTACACTCTATTATTCAAACAACAGGATATACATCAAATGTTCTGGGACTTGAACTCAGAGTGTGCTACGCGTTAACTGAATATTGTATGTTATTTTGTTCGATCGATAGTCCAAAGATTCTGCCGTGGAAAGTACTATGACATAAGGTATAATATATAATGTTAACATAGGTATCGTTGAACGGTTAAGAAGTTCTTTTTGCAACCATGAAGCTCAAGCATAGATCTCACTAAGTTGAATCTTGTAGAAGTAAAGTATCTTTGCCATTGCTTTGAGTCCACTGAATGCTCGTGAGTGAATTTTGGAAAGCGGAAACTGTACTGCAGTCTGTTGGATAGACTGTACTTGGAATGCAAAAGACCAGCTTTGACGCACTATATCAGGCTGATTCTGTTTGAGAATTATATTAAGAGTACACGAAGCTATGAATACTAAGCCACTTAGGCTGGTAATTTAATTGAATAGCTGCCCTGTTGATCGAACAAGTGAACGCTCAGGCTTTGAAATCGACCGAAGAGACTAGCAATACAATATAGTAAAATGTAATACATTATGGTACATATGTACTAAAGATATAAATCGATATATATATAAATATAAATGTATATACGAAGATACACACACGCGCGTGCTTGAGCACATATATTTTTTCATACACAATGCATTCAGATGGTTGCACACTCACATTGGTGCACAAACATATGTAGACATACGATAATAGATAGATAGATAGATAGATAGATAGATAGATAGATAGATTCAAATGCGCCTGTGAATACATGTAAGTATGTATGTGCATTAATTCGTTGTGTATGATATATATAATCGTGTGTGTGCGTGCATGCGTGTGTGAGTGAGTGTGTGTGTGAGAGAGAGAGAGAGTGTGTGTGTGTGTGTGTGTGTGTGTGTGCGTGTGCGTGCGTGTACTTGTATGCAAATACTGTCGTATATATGCCGCCCTCTCTTTTACACACCTGTACATGCAGATAGAAAGACACAGATACACAGATAATAGCTGATCGTAAATCTTGAAAGAAAAAATACAGGTGGAAATTGAGAACATTATCTAGTCATATGACAGAGTAATATACAATAAATAACGACCACAGCAAAAACTCTCACGCACGCGCGAATACGTACCAACATGATGTATATCTATACTATAATGGAGAAAGCGGCTTATTAATTAGGTAGGTAACACTTACTAAATGTACTAAAAGAAAGCAATTGTTAAAGGGTTGGCCATCTGGAAATATTTTTATAAATTCATGTTCTCAGAAATTTCCTTTAATTTCGATTACTCAAGTTTCTTGAATTTTTTAACATCAATTTCTTCACTGCGTCCAATTCACAAATTTAAATATTCATTGCATTCACTGATGAGCATTCCATTCCCATTTGCAAAGTCTCTCACTTTTAAGTTTTAATTCGTTATTTGGAAAACCGACAGTTTATTCTATTAAGATATACGTAATTTATTATTTACTGAATGAACCTTTTTTAAATACTCGTATAATTTTTGAACGCGGGATAGCTGTGAGAAGAACCTTGGGATCTTTTTTAAAACGGGGGCCACATTTTTCATTAATGTTTTACGTAGTGCTTTTGGTACCGAAAGACTTTCAAACTTCGTATACTTATCTATTTTGTGTTATAGAACAGAAAAATATTTTTGTATTCGAATTTATTTCATGTAAAAAATTGTCTTATTTCGATAATTTCAACCAATCACTGACGTCCATTCAGCCGATATACATTAAGTGCCGACTACATAAACAAACGATTCTTCGTTTTATTTGCTTTTTTCATTTTAAATTTGCTTTAACCCTAACCCTAACCCTAACTCTAACCCTAGGGTTAGGGTTAGGGTTAGAGTTAGGGTTAGGGTTAGG
>NC_068982.1:32197936-32198272 GCF_001194135.2 Octopus bimaculoides
CTTCAACAGTGACACACTCGCGCTCACACAGAGATACATATACACACAAATAAAAGGCAATGTGTGTGTGTGTGTGTGTGTGTGTGTGTGTGTGTGTGTTTGCTGCTTACTGACAAAACTTCGTGCTGCATTACTTTTGCAAAGTTTTGTCAGTGAACACGTCGCGCTTTCAAAATGAAGAAAATATCTTGACACAAATGAAATTTTAATGTTGAAGTGAAACTGGTACTACTTAAATACAGGTGTGCGTGGGTGGGTGGGTGTGTATGTGTGTACGTGTGTGTGTGTATATATATGTTTGTGTGTTTGTGTTTGTCCCCCCACCATCGCTTGACA
>NC_068982.1:32198282-32200488 GCF_001194135.2 Octopus bimaculoides
TAATTTCTAAACAGAAACAATCGGGGGCAGGCAGTGGGGTTGCAAAAAAAATTCATAATTTCTCAAATTTTCTTTTTTAAAGCATATAAATGTATTTATGGGGAGGGGGCGAATATTGAAAAACATCAATACATGCAATAGTGATAAAGAAACGAGGGGGTTCTATTAGGATATGCTAGAAACAATGGCCAAATAGCCCTTAAATCACTCACTTTTCCCTCTGAAAATATTAACAATTTTTAAGAACTTTGTTCCATTGATTTTATGTCCTGATAGAAACAGTCTCCCTTCTTGCCACTTGTGTTACCAATATTTGTCGAAGTTAAATCTTGCTGACTTCAGTTTTATGCTCATATTTGCTTCCAACTTTTGAAAGTTCTCCAGCATGTTGTCGTCTATTTTGGCATAGTTGGCTGCTTTCTTGTTGCCTAAAAAAATCTCTAACAACTAGTACAAATAAATTCAATGTTGCTGCTTCAATGCATTTCATTGAATTTACAAAGTTCCGACCTTTCATCAGTTTTCTGATTTGAAGCCCATTAGATACTCCAGTTTTTATCGTTTCACTGCTCAAACGGGGAAATGGGTTGCATATACGCGAAAGCATGATCCAGAGCTTTAACAAACTGCTTCATAATGCCAAATTTGATATGTAGCTGAGGAAGATTGATGTTTCCCGGTTGAACTAAATATTTTTCAAGCAAATTTTTAAAAGCTGGAACAAATGTTCGTTGAGGCAATTCATTAATCACCGAGTGTTTTCCTCTGGCTCTGCTTTTCCCATAGACATAAAAGGCATGGATATTTAGTGTATTTATTTCGTTGCTCCAGTAAAAAAAGTGACCATCTTAAAGTCAATGCATATCACCCGTTGATGGTTGGGAGTGGGAATCTTGAAATTTAGATAGGATGATAAAAAGATGGATTTCCTTTTTGAATTCAGCATACAAAAATAAAGAATAGTTTCAAGTCAGATAAAAGCGTCTTGATAACAAGATACCCATTGGGTTGTGTAATCAGCCTAAAGAAGCTGTAAGTTTCGAAGCAATTGTCCATAATAATTCACATTTCTCACTGATTTTGCAATATCCATATCTGTAAAGCAGCCGACCTTTATGTCTCCATAAGTTTTCTATTCTATTCCACACAATTATATCATTGTTATGTTTGCACCGGTGGAAGTTTTAATAGAGTTATTTTACCAGAAATCTTTGTGTTGTAATTCATATATATATATAGCGAGAGAGCGAAACGATAAGGAATGGAGCAATAATTAACAATGAGAACTGGATCATTGGTGTTGCTAATTTAATGTAATTAAACAATGACTTTAAAAGACCAGTGATCCACTTCTCATTGTAAATTATTGCTCCATTTTGTTATCGTCTCTATATATATTAAACCACAGGTTTACCTTTAAATTACCTACTACCGTATACCTTACAACGAGGACTATACATACTGAGGTAATACACCAGGAGTGTCTACGGATACATCTATCCCTTAGATGGTTGAATAACCTCTAACTTATATCTTACTGTGTGTGTGTGTGTGTACTGTATACTTTATATTTATCGCTAAGGTTGGCATTGTATATTGTTTTAGCAATAACATTATGCCGCTTTTTAGACCGTGGCTGATGAGATGAGCAATATATTCAATACAAATGTGACTTAATCGGTATTTTAAGTTACATCTTTGATATTTCATAGTTTCATAGAGGATTTTCTGAATATTTTACACAACCCAGCATTCTTAGGTAACACTTACATCTGTTGGGCTGCTGACCACAGTGCATTATTCCCTGCCTCATAAAATCTTTAACAAGATCTGCTGTGTTTTATAGCGGTTTCTTGTTTTTATTGCAGTGTTGCACCAGTATTTTTTACTTTAAAGTTGTGCTTATATATTGATTCACAGTTTTCATATTATTGACTATTATGAACATTTAAACCAGTCAACATTGAAACTTTTAAACATGTTTTTCCAATTCATAATTTTAAATTTCTCTGTTATGAACATTTAAACTTGTCAACATTGAAACTTCTAAACATGTTTTCTAATTCTTAATACTAAATTTTTACCATTGATAAACAAAAAATATTGTTGAAACTAGTCTAGTATATATGTAAATAAATTTATTTCAAAACAATTAGAAGTTTTTCAAATTTAGGTACATTTTCAACAAATTTGCCTATATATATAT
>NC_068982.1:32203733-32206775 GCF_001194135.2 Octopus bimaculoides
AGTGGGATCAACAAAAGATTACTTCATCCAATGAGAGAGATTTAATATACAAAGAATTTAAATGTGAGCTACCGTAAGTTTTATACCACCGGTAATACATCAGTTGGACGAGCTTGTATAGCATGCCGTGTATTATTGGGCAATCATCCAGTTTCAAAATATACTATGGCTGATCTCTAAGAAAAAGCGAGAAAGAATGGAAAAGAAAGAAAGGAAAAAGTAAATGGATAAAAGAACGAGAAAAATGCATGGAGGGAAGATAGAGAAGGCTTGTTCCTTTTGCCCGTTAGAATAGTAGTTAATAAAGTTTGGATCTAGATTCGAGATTTTCACTAAATGCAAACATCTAAATAAGTATATATTTTCGAACCCAGTTCAGTATGCCGTCTAACAAACTTTAACCTTCCCTCGTCGAAATAACAACACCAACCATTGTTAATTCTCATTCTAACGCTCTAAAGAGAAACAACCTTTATCTCCCTTTCCTCCCTTCTGTACCATTTACATTGTATGTTATTTTTCTTCTTGTATTGAGTGAAGATTCAAATTCAGTTTTGACTTTTCCCTCCATTATATACATAGACATGACAAAAGTAAATAGACAGCCCATAAAACCTCGTTTTATGCTTATTCTAGCTTGTAACGGTTTGTATTTTTTATTAATCAACATGTTTATGTTTCAGGTTCTGAATATGACTGTTTAATCATGTCATGTACAAAAGAAGCCTTGGAACTGTCTGAATCTCAAAGTGGCCATGTTGTGGATCAATCTGAAGCTGGACATAGCATAAAATCGCAGAAAATCTTTGGATCCCACTTTCTATAGTTAATAGAGTGATTGTGCAATTCACTAGAGAGGGGAATGAGTCCACATCGCTTCGTCCAGGTTGACCAGGGTTCTTTGACAGGATCCTTCTTTTGTTGAGAGACGTGTGGTGGATAATCCTCGTTGCAAGGCATCTGTCACAGCAGAACACGTTGGTGTCAGTCCCAAAACAGTTGTCAGGTATCTCTACAAACTTGGCTACTATGGCAGAGCAGCAAGAAGGAAGCCACTTCTTTGACCAGCCAAGCAGAGAAAAGATTGAGCCAGTGAGATGTTGGAGAGGCCACTAGCATTTTGGGACACTGTCATATTTTCCAACAAGTCCAGATTTGCTGTATTTTCTTAAAGTAGTCGAGTGTGGGTCTGGAAACTGTGATCAAGAATTTGACAAGAAAAGATTGCAGCCAACAATGAAATATGGCAGCTATTCTGTGATGGTCTGGGGAGCAATTTGGAACAATGGTCAATCAGTGTTTGTGGACTGTGAGGCAAACATAAACTCAGATGTATCCATATTGCAGAAAGGACTCCTTCCAATCTTCTCCAGTGGTGAAATGATTAAAGAAGACACTTTATTGGTGAAAGATGGGGGCTTCGTGTCACACAGCTGAAATGACCCAAGATTTATTGGATGAGAATGACATTAAAAAGCTTCCATGGCCAAGCAAGTCACCAGATATAAACCCTATTGAACATCTCTGGGGCATAATAGACAGAACACTGCATAAAAATAACAAGAAAGCATCTTCAACGCCAGATCCTTTGAGATTACTGCATGAAACTTGGCAAGAAATTCCTCAAGAGAATATTCGTCATCTGTTCATTAACATGCCTAATAGGATCCTTGCATTGAAAAATGCAAGGAACATGTCTACTAAATATAAAATATTCACATTATAACAATTAATTTGAATCTATAATTTCAGATTTAAATGAATTTTAACGATTGTAAGTGTGTCTATTTACTTCTGTCATGTCTGTGTACATATTAATCTTTCATAAAAAGCATAATGCACTGGTTCTTTTCAAACTGTAGTTAAAAATTCTATATTTGTTGTTTCTGTTTTTTTTTCTGTTTTCTTTTTTGCATCATCTGTGTACACATGTTTCAACATATTTCATCAGCCCTGTCCATTGACTATAAAGACAAGGTTAAACTTTTCAAAGTTATATATATAAGTGATAGATGAATTGGAAAAATTAAATGGAAAAGAGGTGTAAAGAGAAAAACCTTTATCTCCTCAGTCAGACTTGTTCAGTAACAACATTTAAATGTTTTTCACTGGGAAAGTTAATTCGAACTGGAAAGGTTTTGATTTGTAAAGATTTTGAATGAACTGTGAGAATATTTAAATCGTAACAATAACAGTAAAATTACTAATTTCTTTATAATTCAGAGTAACAGTTGTACCATTGGTGATAAGCCAAGTTATGCCGAGATAAAAGTACAAAAATTGCTTATTATTATATCATGTGTCAGCTATCACTTCATTAGAATTCCAATAGTGACTTAGTTATCACACTTAGTGATCAGTAAAACTTAGTTATGCATACTTGCCATAAATGCAATTAACTCTTTTGACCTTTTAAAATTATTAATGCACCATTTTCATTTCTTGTCCTTTCATTTCAATTATCCTCTCTTCTAAGTGTATTTAAGAATTCTGCTTCAGATTCAATATCTATAAATACAGTATTGGCCTGATAGTCAAATGGTTAAGCATGAAAAGTTGTAGAATTGATAATAATTAACCATTAATCTTTATTGTTTCTTTCCATCAGTCCAAAGAAGATGTGCCATATTTGAGTTACAAAATTTCATTTTTCAAACAAAAAAAAAATTAATATATCTTATCTTTTACTTGTTTCAATCACTGGACTGCAGCCATTCTGTGGAACTGCCTAAAAAGCTTTAGACAAATAAACTCCAGTACTTATTTGTGTAAGTCTGGTACCTATTCTATCAGTCTATTTACAAGCTGTTAAGTTACGGGGATATAAACAAACCACTACTGGCTGTCGGGCAGTTGATAGGAAAAACACACACATACAAACATATGCATGCATGTGAATGTGTATATGTATGCCAACTCTGTGCAAGACATTGTAGATCTTTGGCTGGGCTAAAAAGTCACATTCGATCACAGCACCGTTAAGTTAAGCTTCGTGCAATGGCCATACTCGATAACGAGGGGGCAGCCATCATGTATGTATGT
>NC_068982.1:32206892-32214604 GCF_001194135.2 Octopus bimaculoides
TATATATATATTCATAGAATTTTTTCAAAGGCCAGATAACTGAAGAGATGGCAACGTGGGTTTCTGCCCTGACATCCGAAACTCGGAGTTTTATCATGCCTACCGAATAACTGTCACATATTATTTACAGATATATATATATATGAATAATGTGTGAGATCCTTGGTACAGTCGGGTATATTTGAAAAAGAAAAAGAATAACTTCACTGGTAATTCTAATTGGTTTAAATTATTATTTTTTAAATTTTTTAATAATATAAATTTTAGTTCATAGATATAGTAAGTTCTTTTTTAACCTGGGTGTGGAGAATTTTTTTTTAAGTTTTCTTATTAACTTCTTTGGTGAACTTTCTTGCATTCGTTATTAAACAGATCAGGGTATTTGGGCTTTTGTGATTCTATATATGGGATTTTTCGTTTTGTTTGAGGTGGGGTTCAGGTTTGTTAATCAGTGTGGGAGTAAAAAAGTGTTGATGAATAATAGCTGAAAGAAAGTAGTGAATGGTCACCACAAGATACTTGATTCAGGTTGGAGTTAGGAGGTGGTGGGGTGTTAAAGGAGTGTTTTGTGAAGCCATTTGAATAGTTACCCTTTCATCAGAAATCTAATGACCAGATGTCTTCCCAAATTCTTTCTTTTAGTCATTTTCTCTGTTTTAGGTGTGTGTGTCTGGGGGGGGGGTGTTAACGAGGTGTAAGATACATGTATTTTGATAAAAATGTTTGTTGATAGAAGTGTTTTATTTTATATGTATTTTGGTTTGGGAGTGGATGTTAGGGAGGACCATACTAGCTCATACTTATTTCCCTATAAATAAAATCTATATATACATTTCTCTATAAATAAAATTTCCATATAAATAAAATGTATATATCCATTTCTCTCTCTCTGTCTCTCTCTCTCTCTCTCTCTCTCTTTCTCTCTCTTTCTTTTTCTCTGTCTCTCTCTCTCTCTCTCTCTCTCTCTCTCTCTCTCTCTCTCTCTCTCTCTCTCTCTCTCTCTCTCTCTCTCTCTCTCTCTCTCTCTCTCTCTCTCTTTCTCTCTGCCTACACCTGTTTGTTGTTTACACACCTGTCTTCGTCTTTTGTTTTTTCATCTAATTTAAATCTGGCGGCGATAATGCTAGCTTCTTTATTAATTTCGTTATAAATTTGTGGCCTAGCTTTGGTGTAATTATTGACGATGATGTTGTGTAGGAGCGAGATTTACGCAATTCGATATTGTCGATTTCCATGCCTCTATCTTTAATGAACTGCTAGATAAAGCCCTCATCTTCGCAAGCGAATTTATAGAAATTAGTACACAAGATAAGGAAATAATCTTCCATGCTAGAAAGACTTTACTCTTCAGTGAGAACGCAGAGTGGGTCAACACTACCGATACAGAGGGTCCTTTCGATGTGAGCATGGGGTCATATGATGGAGCTGGCATATGCGATCTCATTGGACTATTCCTACTCGATACGTTGGGTAAGACTTTTCCTGACGTATATTTCGCCATTTACAAAGATGATGCCCTAGCTTTAACCGCAAATACCAATGGACCAGCACAAGATCGGTTTAGGAAGGACATTATCCAAATGATGAAAACTTTGGGCCTTAGCATAACTACAGATACCAACTTGACAGTTGTCAATTTCCTAGATGCATCCTTAAATTTAAATAAGAATATTTATAAACCTTATAGGAAGCCCAACGATAAACTTAGTTATATTAATGTGGGTTCTTGCCATCCCCGCCCATAGTGTTTAAAAATTTAGTTAAAAACATTAGCAAAATAATTTCTAGCCTCTCCTCCGATAGGGACATTTTTAATAGCGTTGACCCAGCATATAATAATGCTCTAAAAGATAGTGGATTTAGCGAGGAAATAACCTACACACCTGTCACCAGTCCAATAATAAAGAAAAGGAAACATAAGAATAGGAAAACTATCTGGTTCACACAACCCTACTCCCCCGAAGTGACCTTTAATATAGGTAAGTATTTCTTAGCATTGATAGATAGACATTTTCCAGTCAATTATAGTTACAAAAAGCTTTTCAATAGACATAATTTAAAAATCAGTTTCAGCTCAGCTACTAATTTTAAAAATATAATCGCACACAACACGCAAAAAACACAAAATGAAACCTGCTGTTCATACAGAGATAAAAATTTGTGTCCGCCAAATGGAGCTTTCACATCCGAGACCATCATTTATGAAGCCACCGTAGACTCTACAACCACTAAGGATACAGTTTCGACAAAGAAATATGTGGGCCTTACAGAGGGGAATTTCAAGGCCAGGTTCAACAATCACACGTTGAGCTTCAAGCACTGGGATAAAAGGAAAACGACCAAACTATCCAGTCATATATGATCCTTAAGAGATAAAGGTATCAATTACAACATCCATTGGAAGATCTTAGCCAAGCGTAAGCCTTACACCAACGGCAGAGGAAAGTGCGGTCTTTGTGATATGGAAAGATGGCTCATCTCGAAAAGCATCTTAGACCCCCGCTATATGTCTAGATTCAAAAACTGAACTTTTTGGATCATGTCCACATATGGCTAAATATTTATTACGTTTCTGGTCCCCCACCCACCCTGCCCAAGATCACAGATAGAACCTGCTTTTAATATTGTATCCACACACAAGCATTTTATCTCTCTATACTTTTTATATATATATTTTATATATTTTTTTACATATTTTCTACATATTTAGAGATATATTTTTATATTTTTATTGCTTTATATATTTTTATACATTTTTTTTTATATTCTACCTTTCTCCCTGCATTTTTCTTGTGCATGTGCGTATATATACGTGTATATGAACTTTTTGTGCGTGCATGCGCGTGTGTTAGTGTGTGTGCTGGTATGTATATATGTGCATGTATATGTACATGTGTATGGTTGCATATATACGTGGGTGTACATGCGAGTGTTCCACGCGAGTCTAGGTGAGCATATGCATATATAGCATGTACGCATGTACGCATGTACGTATTTTAGCCGTGTATCAGAATATAACTGTGCGCCTGTGTGTGTCTGTGTGTGTGCGGATATACATATGTGTACATTGTGTGTGTGCGTGCGTGTATGTATATGTCTATATATACATGATTATGTACATGTGTATGGTTGCATATATATATATATATATATATATATATATATATATATATATATATATATATATATATATATTGATATATATATATGTGTGGGTGTACATGCATATGTTTCACGCGAGTGTGAGTGAGCATATAGCATGTGCGTATTTTTAGACGTGTATTTGAATATAAGTGTGCTCGTATGGCTATGTGTACATGTGTGTGCGTGCGCGCGTGTGTATGGATGTGTATACGTGTACAAGCATGGTTGCATATATATGTGCATCTATTGGTGTATGTGTGGGTGCGCGTATATGTGTTTCATGCGAGTGTGAGTGAGCATATACATGTAGGCACATGCGCGTGGGTGTGCGTGCGCGATGTGTATGTATGTACATACGCGCATACGCGATTGCTATGAGCATTTTTACTTCTTTAGATTTTACTTACTCCCATTCGGATTTTTCCCCTTATTTAACGGTCATTCTAATAGCTCCCCTTTGTTTAACGGTCATTTCATAGCATATTTTGATTGCCTCAATAACTGAAGAGATGCCGGAGCAGGTTTTCGTCCCGACATCCGAAACTCGGAGTCTTATTGTGGCAACTGAGTATTGTCACATATTATATTATGTATATTTCATTTTGGGATTTGGTTTGCAAGGTTCTTTATGTGAGTTCGTGTGTTGAAGCATATTCTGTTGTGTCTGGGGAGAGCCATTTTCTTTTTGTGCCTTATAATTTAACTTAACACACTCACCAGTGAGTGTGTTAAATTATAAGGCACAAAAGACACAACCGAATATTATATACATACACACACACACACACATATATATATATAACCCATACCAGCATGGAATAGAGACATCGATGTTGATGAGGAGGAGGAGGAGGGGGAGGGGTGGTTCTGACAGTTTCTCTATCAAATTCCCTTATAAGCATTGAGCATCATGCGTTATAGTGTAGAAGACACTTCCCACAGGCAATATGCAGTGGAACTGAACCCACAACTACATGGCTGCAAAATGGGTTTCTTAAGCACATAGCCATCCCCTTATACCTTTTATATTAATATTTAGTAAAAATATCATATGAGTTTTATAAAAGTCTAATTTATTTCACTACAATGATAATCCATGCTGAAAATAAATAAAAGTTTTGGCATAATTCAATAGATAATATAAAGCAAAATAGAATAGAATATCCATTGCGTTCATAATATATACCTGCACATATTTATTTGATGATATGCCATACTTAAAGCTTTGGCATTTAATAATTCTAAGAGGAAAGAATTTTCCAAGAACTGAGATGCATCAATAAATTTCAGTTGCATTGTAATTCATTTAACATACATACTTAATTCTTATACATATTTAATTCTCAAAAAATTTTCTGCACTTCCCAAAAGAAGAAACTTCAAAATCTTACTTTTCATACATAATAGTGACCCACTTTCTGAAAAATAGATGTGAAACAGCATCTTAAAAAAAGCAACATTTCATTCTGCAAATTGATAAAATCCTATATGCTAAAATAGTGCTCTTTTTGTAAAACTTATATCAGAAAGTATTTTTATCATGTATAAACTTCATATTATTATACACTTGAAATAAAACATTACTTCTTCTTAGAAACAAACAGGGGAATACAACATACAACTTATATTGAAAAATAAGACCCTTCCCTGTGTAGATATGAGTAGATACAAATGGATAGATATATCAGATTTTAAAGTGCTTACATGTATACACACACACACACACACACATACACACATACGTATGTGTGTGTTTGTAGGTATGAATTATGTATGTGTATATAGATATATATATATATATATACATGCACACATATACATATATATATATATATATATATATATATATATATATATATATATATATATATATATATATATATATATATATATATATATATATACACATCCATATGCGCACACATATACACACATATATTGTATGTGTGTGTGTATCCAACACAACTCAATATAGAAACATTTAAAACCAATATGAATTAAATGCTTATGTATACATATATTTGTATGAATGTGTGTGTGTATGTGTGGGTGGTTTAGAATGTATACATATAATATACCAAACACTGAAGTCTTCCTATTCCAAGCAAATGCTTTTAATCTCTACTTCAATTCCCATTACACAACTCGTAGGATGGAGACCTTGAGAAACATCTTCCCATGCCAATTTTGCCTTCTTCATCAATAAATATACACATATCCAGAAAGCATTATTGCATACCAACACTGCCAACACTAAATAAAAACAAAAATAACTAGAACCCTTAAAGTTGCTACACTACAACTGGGAATGCATATGTTCTCTCCTGGTGAACACACATCCTCAATGACACCAAAACTGCACCACAAAGACTCGCATTCCTCCTCAAAGCTATGAAATTCTTCAATCTCCAAAATATATTCTTTTAAATTTTTACTAAGTTCAGATAGAACATGGAATGGAGGACTGTTCCCACACATTTCCCACACATGTAGGCAATCAGCGCAGGAAAACAAAGCAGGCCACTTAATGGATGCATATGAAACAGCTCACCAACACATACTTCTGACCCACAGATATTTTGTGCCCTCACTCTGCCATTTCTCCTACCACTACAGTCACCTCTGCTCTTCAGAGGTGGTTGGTTTCATGCCACCTCTACTCAAGCCTTTCCAGCTCACTTGACTCTTCTCTCATTACCAATACTGCATCTGTGATGCAGTGTGGCATAGTGGTTAGAGTATTTGGCTCATGGTTGTAAGGCTATGAGTTTGACTCCTGGTGTCACATTGTGCCCTTGAGCAAGACACTTTATTTCATGTTGTTTCAATTCACTCAGCTGGTAAGAGTAGTACCTGTATTTCAAAAAGCCAGCCTTGTCACACTCTGTGGCACATTAAATCTCTTTGAGAACTACATTAAGGGTACACATATCTGTTGAGTACTCATCCACATGCATATTAATTTCACAGCAGCCTGTTCCATTGATTGGATCAACTGGAACACTCATTGCTTCAGCCAACAGAGTACCAGATTTTTTTATGCTACATCTACAATCCACACCACCACATTAACCCCCTACACTCAATCATTCCTGTCCAAAATATTAGACGTTCATGAATTCTCTCCCTGTAAACATTGTGTAGATGACTGTTGAGTGAAACATTCCTGTTCTTGAATGGTAGCTGCAACCTATCACTTAGTTTAATACAATTGCCTGTCTTTATTGATAGAATCTATACCATTGCAAGAATTTTCCACATTTACAATCTGAAGATAACTTCTTCCTTTCCTTCCAACAATCCCATAAACAAAAAAGTGCATATAAGCATCTTTAATTCTTTTCAGAGTGCACATCTTTATTCAACATCTATATTAACATTTTGCAGTTTGCCTTGTCATCATTCATCTCCTGATGTGTATTACATGAGACAGATTACACTACTCAATTCACATGAATTAAGTATTTTAAATCAAATATTTCTTTAAGCTATCTACCAACTGAACAACTTTGAATTCTTACAGAGTCTTTATATGATGGGGTGCTGAATAGTTCTTCGCTTTAAGGGTATCATGAAGGCCTACCTGAAGGCCCAACCTTCTGGGTTCTTTTACAGGGCTTAGAAAAACGTAAGTACCACTTCAATAATTCAATAGGTGTGTGAATTTGAGAAGGGAATATGTAGAATAAAATCATAATTAACTGATCCTACTGTGGTTTCTTTTACCCAGCTCTTACTAACCACTCATCTATCCCTAGGCTCCACATTAACCATTAGATAAAGGATCGGGGGATCCTGTCAAAGGATCCAAGTCAACAAAAGCCAAGTACAGAGGACCACAGCAGCAAGTGAGAGGATAATATGTTATATAAAATCATAATTAAGTGATCCTCCTGTATTTTCTTTTATCCAAAGCCAGGAACTTTTCAGCATACCCTCATAGATTAATGGTTGTCCAATTCTCACGAGACAACTATTGACATAAATGTAAGAAAGTCTATTCACTCTACAGACTTTCTTTTCGTCACCTCGCTGTATATTTCGCTCCCCTGTGACATTCAACACTTCCCTAATAGATATTAAATTCATTTCATCTTTGAAGTACTGGTAATGTATATCTTGTTTAAGATCAATATCAAAGTCCAGAATGAGTAACTTTTGTCATATGCACATGAACTTTCATACCAACTACATACTAACTTGCACATGTGTGCAACAGACTATTTTGCCTGCAGATACTGCAAATCTGTCGAATTAAAGATATACTTACTTACATGCACACATACATACATACATACATACATACATACATACACACATGCATATATACATACATACACACACATATATACTTATATATACAACTGTGTGTGTATGTATATGTATGCATATTTATATATATTCATACGTACATATATACATACACATATATATAATGTATTTATGTATATACATATATATGTGTGTGTATGTATGTATGTATGTATGTATGTATGCATGTATGTATGTAGATATATTCTTTTACTTTTATTCTTTTGCTTGTTTCGGTCATTTGACTGCAGCCATAT
>NC_068982.1:32214697-32218494 GCF_001194135.2 Octopus bimaculoides
AGTGTGGCTGACCCCTAGGGGTGGATGTTACTGTTGCTTTTAGCCCCAGGAGGACATCTCCTCCAGCTGGCTTATCGACACACGACTGTGTCCTGTTTGCCAAGGGAAGTTATCCCTCTCACCTCGATCTGCAGCACGAACGTATCCGGATTTCAGGGTTATTTCCCTTCGTTGGCGCCCGATAGCTGCTGACCTTGGTGAGAGAGACAAAAACCTGGCAATCTTATATCTTCTTTTCCAGTGAAATTCTTCACTGATATCGAAAAGGTGAAAACAAGCAATGTTAATTCTCTAAATGAAGTATTAACAGTAACTGCACGATAAAGTGTAGTATATTGCCACTTAATCGCAGTGTACAGTATCATATATTCATTACAGCTCATCTTACAATTTGGTTTTATACTAGAGATTCAACAGTGCTAGTTCAGAGTGTAACCCTGTGCTCATCAGAGCTAGTTATTATGGAATGAAACATATATATATATGTATTATAATGGGTTTCTATAAATCTGCTATGAGTTAATTTCACTGATGATGCATTGATCAGCCTGACTCATTTATTGAAGACATGCTTATGATGCTTTATGATGGAAACAAACCTGAAAGCATGCAGATAATTAACAAGTTCTTCATATATGTAAATTTGTGTGTGTGTGTGTGTGTATCTTTTATCATTGACTTGATTCAACCATTAGACTGTGGCCATACTGGGGCATCACCTTCAACAATTTTAGTCAAACAAATTAACCCAGTACTTAGAATTTGTTTAACAACTTGGATTTATTTTATGTCTTTCTTTTGCTGGTTATCAAAAGGTAGTAGATGTGGGGGACAAACACAGACACAAAGACATACATATATGTATGCATACAATGGCCTTCTTTCAGTTTCCATCTACCAAATCCACTCACAAGGCTTTGGTCAGTTTGTGGCTATTGTAGAAGACACCTGCCCATGGTGCCACTCAGTGGAACAGTATCCACAACTATGTGGCTTGGAAGCAAACTTCCCCATATCTAAACATTAATAATGGTTTCAAACTTTGCTACACAGCTAGCAATTTTGCTTTTAGGAGATATGCTAAGTCGATTACATCAACCCCAGTGTTCAACCAATATTTATTTTATCAACACCAAAATGATAAAAGGCAAAGTCGACCTTGATGGCATTTGAACACTGAACATAAAGCCAGAACAATAGATGCTGCTAAGTATTTCATCCAGTATGCTAATGATTCTGTCAGCTCATAACCTTCATCTAATCATTAATAATAACATAATATGAAATATAATACATATTACTGCTACTTTAAAGAATGATATTGAGAACAGCATTAGTTTGAAAGAGGAGTTTGATTGCTAAAGTTCACTGAGAGGTGGTAATGAAACTAGAAACTGGAGAGTGAATAGATTTTGATCTATACATCTCCTAAGCTTAATAGCATTCCATGTTTAGTAAACTTCAAGACAAAAAGAAAAGAGGTTCTCTTCTATTCTACAACACACATTCTTAGCAAAGCATGACATACTTACAGCAATAAAATAACACTAGTTTATCCAACAGAGTACAATGGCTTCCTTGACCAACATGCATATTTAGTGATTCAGTATGGAAATATTCACCTAAGGTAATTCAACCATTATTGTGTATCTTTTATTTTATGAATAATCTACAAAATTTACTTCCTATTTTGTCATTCATTCCTAACAATGTGACCAAAATCGGCCAAACTAAATATGCATTTCATACTTGGGATACTAAAACTAATTACCATTTTGGTATGGTAAACAAGAAGGTTACACATGAATGGACAAACCAAAAACCTTCTAAAGCAATCATTATGGTTCAGAGTAAGGAGTGAAGAGACAAATGACAATAAAGGCAACAATGGTAATGTTGATGATCATGATGGTAAGGATGATTGTGATCATGTTGTGATTGGTGATGATCTTGATAATGATCAGAAAGATAAAGAGATAGTGGAGGATGGCAGGGATTGCAGTATTGTGCTTAACTTCTTTCAGATATTCTTGCAAAATTAGCTTCGATTACTATCCATGTAATCCATCTATGATTAACTGAACTGATTGGGTGCTTTAGCAGAAAACGGGTACTCTTTTTATTGAATGAAGCCTAACAGCAAATAAAATATGCCTAAAAGGATATGGTGATGATATTTCCAGGAATTAGAGAGTTAAACACAAGGAATTCCAAAGTTCCAGAGTTCATTAATTTGGTATAAATCATTAAAAAATAACCAGAAGTAAAGAGGCTTCATGAAGAACTGATATAGTAAAATCTCACCATGGACTAAGACTTACCAATGAAAGTCATGCTGGATACATTTTTTGGTCAGAATTAAACAAGCACACTTCAGAGTTCTAGCCTTGTTAGCCATATATTCTATCAATATCATTTGTTTATTGATTTTTATTCAAGAAAATTACTTCCAAACCACATGGTTCCAGGTTCAGTCCCACTGCATGGCATCTTGGATAAGTGCCTTCCATTATCGCCCCAGACTGACCTAAGCCTTATGAGTGGATTTGGTAGACAGAAACTAAAAGAAGCCCATCGTGTGTGTGTGTGTGTGCGTGTGTTTGTGTGTGTGTTTGTGTGTGTGTGTGTGTGTGTGTTTGTGTGTATGTGTGTTTGTGTGTGTGTGTGTGTTTGTGTGTGTGTGTGTGTGTGCATCTTTGTATCTGTGCCCGTTTTTGTGTCTGTGTTTGTCTCTCCACCCCACCACCACTTGACAACTGATGCTGGCATGTTTATGTTCCCATAACTTAGCAGTTTGGCATAAGACACTGATAGAATAAGTACCGGAGCCAATACATTCAGCTAAAAATTCTTCATCACAGTGCCCCAGCCTGGTCTCAGACTTATGACTGAAACAAATAAAAGATAAGAGATAAAAGATCCAAGGGCAGTGAACTGGCAGAAGTTAGCATATCAGGTAAAATTCTTAGTTGTGTTTCTTCTGGTGTTTTATGCTCTAAGTTTGAATTCTTCTGAAGTTGACTATGCTTTTCATCTGTTCAGAGTCAATAAAATAAGTGTCAAAGTGTTGATTGCGTGTAATCAATTTACCCCGCTTCTAAAATTGCGAGCTTTGCACCAAAATTTGAAACCATATTTTATTCATAAGGTCTTTTTTTCTTTCAGTTGATGTACCTTTCATATAGTCAAATCTTCACTAATCAGCAATATCCATAATCCACCAAACGATCATATATCCTATCTCTAAAACTGTTGTTATTATATATAACATCAGGGTGGATAAAAAGGAAATTTTTCTAACCACCCTGATAAAGGAGGCTCTAGATTTTACCAATGTTATTTCCTTTCATTATTGGCAGCAAATTTTTGATGAGCTAATCCGCAAACGTTATGAAGTAACTCTAAGCCCTCAGAAACAGCTGTTGAACTTGTAATGCCTTCTCTTCTCTAATTCTTTGGGTCTATGTAATCTAAGTAAGTTTGCTCTATTAAAAAATGTATTTATACTTGACTGTTAATCAACTGAAAATTTTAAGTCTGCCTTCTCTTTTTACATATATACATGTATACTCTCTCTTTTACTAACTAATCTTGTTTCACTCATTTGACTGCGGCCATGCTGGAGCACTGCCTTTAGTCGAGAAAATCGCCCCCAGGACTTATTCTTTGTAAGCCTAGTACTTATTCTATCAGTCTCTTTTTGTCGAATCACTAAGTTACGGGGACATAAGCACACCAGCATCAGCTGTCAAACGATGCTGGGGGGGGACAAACACACACACACACACACACACACA
>NC_068982.1:32218914-32226989 GCF_001194135.2 Octopus bimaculoides
TTGTGTGTATGTGTGTGTGTGGGGGGGGTTAGTGTGTGTATGTGTGTGTGTGTGTGTTTCTTGTCTTGACATCACATGATGGTTGTAAATGAGCATCATTCCTTTCTAGTCTTTCATGGAAATTCTTTCTGGCCACAAGGAAATATTACCTTCCTTAGAAACAGGAAGAACATCTAGCCAACGAGAATTTTCCTCAATGAATTCCATCTGACCAATGAAAGCAGGAAAAAGTGGGCATTAAAAATGATGAAAGGGATGACAATAATGTAAATTCTGTCAATAATCCTATAACTGAGCCTTTTTTAAACAATGACAATGATGACAAAACATATTTTAGGAAACAATCAGAAGCTTTGAATATCACAACTGCATTTATTGTTTGGAGTTTCAATGTAGAAGATAGAAGACATTGATGTTCTTTCTATGTATATTCAAGTTGAACAATCTATAACCGTAAAGAATTATATTGAATATAAAACAAGAAATTGTAATAGGGGTGAAAAAAATAGTCTGGTGGATTGCATTTGTTGCAAATGAAATTTTATACTAAGTAGATGTTAATATAATTGGAGAATATCTTTCTGAGTATGTATCTGTATGTGTGTCTATGTGTGTGTGTATGTGTGTGTGCATGTGCATGTGCATGTGTGTGCTTGTGTGTGTGTGTGTGTGTGTGTGTGTGTGTGTGCATGTGTGTGCATGTGTGTGTGTGTGCATGTGTGTGTGTTTGAATATATACATATATATATATATATATATACATATTTATATATGTGTGTATATATATATACTGTATACATATATAACTAAACAACTACACACACATATATATATATATGCATATATATATATATATATATATATATATATATATATATATATATATATATATATATATATAGTTATACATATATATATATATATAACTATATCATCATCATCATCATTGTCATTTAACGTCCGCTTTCCATGCTAGCATGGGTTGGACGATTTGACTGAGGACTGGTGAAACCGGATGGCTACACCAGGCTCCAATCTAATTTGGCAGAGTTTCTACAGCTGGATGCCCTTCCTAACGCCAACCACTCAGAGAGTGTAGCCACTCAGAGAGTGTGTGTGTGTGTGTTTGTGTGTGTGTGTGTGTGTGTGTGTATGTGTATAGTTATACATATGTAGACATAGAGATTTATATATATATATTTAAATACACACACACACACACTCGCACCATACATACACAAATATATATAGGAATAATAACATTTGACTGAGAACATGAATATATGTACACAAAATTGACTAGAAGTTGAAAGATATCAACTCAAATATAAAATATAAATATAAAAGCTATTGTTCCTACATTCATGTCTGTATTTTTATCACTTTATCACTCTGGAATTTTCTATTAAATACAGTAAAGATATACTCCCATTAGGAACTGATACTTTAACAGCCGCAACTGCAAAAATTTCCATACTCCTTCTCTGGTATTGCTATCGATCATGCTGATTATGTTGTCATATATATGTGTATATAAACATATACATATATATATATATATATATATATATAGATATATACACACATATGTACAAATATGTATGTGTATATATGAATATGCACAAACATGAATATACATACATATACATATAAATATACTTGCATATATACATATATATATATATACTTTCATGTGTATACATGTGAATATGCATTGAGTTTGTTGTCATTGTTGGCGGTGGTGGTGGCGGCGGTGGTGGCAGTAGTGGTGGTGGTATTAGCTGCAGTGGCAGGGGCATAAAGAAAAGTTTCAGATAATGCAATTTTAAGTTTTAAAAAGGTATCAATTTTGGAAACATGTTAGACCCAGACAGACTTTTCAGAATTCTGGAGATAGCTGCCTTTATGCAACATGCTCAAAATAATTTGCATTTCAATTTTGCGTTCTTTAATTTAATGGATATTAGTTTGTAATTTCTTTTTTCTAAAGACAAAATATTTTTGCTCATTTTTTTTTTTTACTTTCTTGCAAGGAAAATACAGTTATCTCAATTATTTTAGTCAACAATAGGAATTGCATTATCATCTTTTACACTATTTAAATCACACACACACACACACATTCATTCTCAATATATATATATTGATATTTTATATATTCATTCTCAACAAATATATAACTGTTTCTCTCTGTCTAAATTTCCTTGTTAGTGAATTTATATACACATGCTCATGCATAAATATTCTTAATGCAATGTATATATACCTTCATCTATGTATGTGTGTAGCATATACTATGCTACCATTACACAAACTTCCGGAGTATACATAAAATGATCTTACAATAAAATTAAATATTGTGTATTTTCATTTAGTATATTTGCTCATGCTAATTTCAACTTAAGCTCAACTATTTAATTCAATTTTAATGTTTTTGTTTTTGTGTCGTTTTCCATAAATGTGAACACATTCTTATGCCCAAATACAAACTAACAATGATATATATTGTGAAAAAAAAATTAAAATCGTTGACATCAACACAAAACACAGTAGGTTGAGCTAGTGCAAATCTCTGGTTAGAAGAATTACAAAAGACATTTTAAAAAGCTTGAATATTTATCCTCAAATCAAGATAACTTTACTTGTTAGTCATTGTTGAATAACTGGTAGCAGATATGGCAGTGTAGTAAAAGGGTTAACCTTGAAGCTATGCTGTTTATGGATCAATCCCACCACATGGCACTGCTGAGAAGTGCCTTCCCTTTATAGCCTCCAAAGTTTGAGAGTAAAATTCTGTAGGTGGAAACTATGTGGAAGACCCCCCCCCCCACCTCACCTCAATGAACTGTTCCAGTTTTTGGGTGTTTGGCTAAAAATCTGGTTGCCTTTAATGAAGTCTTCTCTAATACAAGCTTTCAGGTTAGGTCTACAGTCTAAGGATAACATAAGTCATTCCCAACATCAGTCTCAGAGGCCCTTGTGAGGGTCATAGGTACTGCCGTTTCTCTTTTGAATAAATGACAGCGTGAGACCTAGGAGTTAAGGTATTGCACCCACAATCATATGGTCATGGTTTCGATTCCCGGGCTGGACAGTACATTTAGTCTCAGCTAAATTACTACTAACATTCTCCCCATACACACACACACACACACACACACACACACACACACATATATATATATATATCTATATACTCTCTTTACTCTTTTACTTGTTTCAGTCATTTGACTGTGGCCATGCTGGAGCACCGCCTTTAGTCGAGAAAATCGACCCCAGGACTTATTCTTTGTAAGCCTAGTACTTATTCTATTGGTCTCTTTTTGCCGAACTGCTAAGTTATGGAGACGTAAGCACACCAGCATCGGTTGTCAAACGATGGTGGGGGGACAAACACAGACACACAAACACACACACACACATATATAGATATATATATATATATATATATATATATATATATATATATATATATATATATATATGACAGGCTTCTTTCAGTTTCCGTCTACCAAATCCACTCACAAGGCTTTGGTCGGCCCGAGGCTATAGTAGAAGACACTTGCCCAAGGTGCCACGGAGTGGGACTGAACCCGGAACCATGTGGTTGGTAAGCAAGCTACTTACCACACAGCCACATTATATATACACACACATTATATATACACACACATTTGTGTCTTTGTGTCTGTGTATGTTTCCCACAGCTGGTATTGGTGTATTTATGTCCTTGTAACTTAGTGGTTTGGCAAAGAGATCAATAGAATAAGTTCTGGCTTTTAAAAAAATAAGTACAGGGGTTGTTTCATCAAGCTAAAAATTCTTCCAGGGGCTGCCCTGACATGGCCTCAGTAAAATGACTAAAACAAGCAAAAGACTAAAGATATATAAATATATGTATATGTCACGCTCACCTTACTGTCTCTTCCCCTTACAATCTTCCCCCGTTTCTATGACTCACATTTCTCCATTACTCATAGCAGCACCCTTCATGTCATGCATTATACCTGACCTGCCGACTGGCATGATCTCTTTCAGGTTACTTTGTTATAGCCTAACACCTACTTGCACCATCTTATTAACTATCTCATTAACACCTGCTTGCACCATCTTATTAACTATCCTTCCAAGACTAATGTACCCTCTGACCCTACTTTTCTGTCACTGCAATAACTCACTGCTCCCCTTATCCAATTTTGCATCCTCTCTTCATTGCCACCCTATCTGGGATATATTTTCTACATTCATACGCTACTCTTACTCTTCCCCCTATATCTGTATTACCCTCCAGTCTCTCTTCCCACATTACTTTCACTGCACCTACTCTCAGCCACTGGTTTGTTTCCCCATCCTCTGCCTTTTTTCTTTTACTGTCAGCTTCTCCACGTTCACAAGCATGCATTTATGTATACTTAGAAAGATTAAGAATAGGATGCAGAAGTCTACTGCTGTAGGTAACCCTCTTCATGCTTGAAGGTGTTTTTTGTGCAACTGACTTGTTCTCACCATCAGTAGTCTTACTACTTCTCATTAGCTGAGTGAACCAGAGCTGTATGAAATAAAGTGTCTTTCTCAAAGACATAATGTACCTACTGGAGTAGAAATCGAACCCACAACCTTATGATTAAGAGAACACTAGGTTACATACTTCTGTGCTTGCTTAAACCTATATAAATTATTTCCAAGCCAGAATAAAAGAGAGCAGATGAAATATATTGCAATGAAATATGCTTATGTATGCTTATTGATCAGAAAATAGTAATAATATATTTTCCTTATTTTGTATTATTTTATGTTATTTATTTGCGTAATTATCTTATTGCTGTGGGTAAGTCTAGATAATATATTTGACAAGAGCAAAGCAGGCATACATAAATATGTTTTTCCTCTTCTTATGTTCACTTATCTGGGGAATCTTCATAATATTCCAAACAGTATTTAATATAGTGTGTGACTATTTACTCATTGCTGAGAATACCCACTGCAATAAAATATGAAGATTATTATATAACTTTCCAAGTAGAAGTGGTTAAAAGAAAATGAAGAGAAAATTACTATCAAATGCAGAAGAATGGTGATTCATCTGCATTTGAAAATTGATAAACTCATAATAATATACTTGTGTGTCTTTTTTAATTTGGCTTGTCATCTTTTTTACTGATGACCTGAATAAAATAGAGAGGGAAAATACAAATATAAAAAAGATATTTATAACCACTTATCTGAATTGTGCATTTAATAAATCATGTTTTTCTGGCTTCATATCAAGCCTAACTTTTCATATGCTTTGCTGATGTCAACTTACAGAATATTTGTGAGAGGTAAATCTCGTTTGCAAAATATTCTCAGTTTTAATATCAAATTTTTTCTTATAATCTTGGCATTAACACAGATTTCTTTTTCACAATGTATCTGACAAGCTTTTAAATGGGGAAAGATATAGTTAATTAAATTAACATTAATATTTAATTGCTTCTTGTATTGACACCTCTGAACTTATCAACAATAGAAGTAAAGTTTACATTGACAGGACTTCCACAAAGAATCCAATCATGCAACTATGTTAATAATAAGAATAAATTGGTAATTACTGAATGAAATTACTCAATGAAGATGGTATTTAAAATTATGAATATATATGGCAAATGGAAAATTGTCCAGTTGTTTGATCTATTTATTTATTTTCTCTGAAATAAGTGAGGTTCAATGTGGATGATATTCTTTTTGAGCAAATGCTAGTCAACAACAGCAAGAAACACTTGAACTACAAAGGAATTTGAGAAGATCAACATTCTGGAGAAGGAAGGATTGGGTAACTGGTTAATGTGGGCATGGTGTGGACAGACACACTAAGGTTGTAAGAGGACAAGTCACGTGTCAGTCAGATGAGCCAAAGTGGAGATGACACAAAAGGTATGACTGCAACAGGAGTGAGGATTCCGCGACGCACACATTCCGCGATGCACACATTTCCGCGATGCACATATACCATGATGCACACATTGCACGATGCACACGGAGGACAGAAGTAATTACAGAGGTATCAACTTTCTGGACCAGGTCATGAAAGGTATAGAAACAGTTACAGCTCAATTAAGAATTATTTCTACTCTAGGCACAAGGCCTTGAAAATTTGGGGGAAAGGGAGTTATTCGATTATATCGACCCCAGTGCATAACTGGTACTTATTTCATCGGCCCCAAAAGGATGAAAGGCAGAGTCAACCTCGGCAGGATTTGAACTCAGAATATAGCAGCAGACGAAATACCGCTAAGCATTTCACCCGGCATGCTAACGTTTCTGCCAGCTCGCCGCCTTGAACAGCTTATTTAATAATGAAGATAATAAGTTTATAAGAAATGCAGTTTGAATGCAACTAATACTCTCAATCTAGTACAACAACTAGAGGAGTATTACAGTTCTATATTTAAGAGATGAGGAATTATATACATTATTTACATTTGGTGGATATTATTTACATTTGACAGAGTACTAGAGGAGTAGTATTTAGCTAAAAGGAAGCTGTTGCAATTAATATTCATCTACCTGGAGATGGTCCCTCATTCAGTGATCCAGTGGTTTGTGAGGAAGCTTGAGGTAGAGGAATGACTTGTGAGAGTCATACTGGCCAATTACAGGAATACTGTTAGTAGAGCATGCATTAGCAACTAGTACAGCAACAAATTTAGTGTACAATAGAACTGAATTTGAAACCACATCAAAGCAAAATAACTTTGTAACCAAGCAGTTTTGCCTGTGTGCTTGTGTAAAAGTTTGTGTATGTGTATGTTTACAAGTGTATGTTTACATGCGTATGTGTGTATGTCTATGAGCATTTATCTCCATTTGAGCATTTGTCTCTCTTCATGTTAACATCTCTTGTGCTGGAGAGATACAGTTTTTTATGTTTCACATAGACTGTGTAACACAACTCAGTATTTGAGCATATGAGAAAAACAGTGGAACATGTCACCTTACTTGAAAAAACCTGTAAAGGTTAACATAAGGAAAGCATCTGTCTCTTGGGTACTGTTTCAACAAGTCTCATCTACACCATACCAGCATGGTGAACATTGGATGTAAAAATGATGGCAATGATGATGATGATGATGGAAGAAGGAGGATGGGGAGGGAGCGCAAGTAACAATGACAACAACAAGGATGATGATGAGGTTGATGATAATAATGATGAGGAAGAGGAGGAGGAGCAGGAGTGGTAGGATGACAAGGACAAGAACAAAGATGACAATGATAAAAATGACAATGATGATGAGGAGGAGGGGAACAATGATGACGACGATGATGACGACAACAACAACAATGACAACAATGATGATTATGATGATAATATCCTGATGATCATGATGATCATGGTAATGACTACAATGACAACAACAACAATACATACACAAAACCAAATACACAAACAATCTTAGCCAACCACTCACATACACACACATATTCAAATTCATTACAATCATTTTCATTAAATACATTAGATAGTTATAGATTTTGATATTTATCACATCTAATAATAATTATATTTCTTATAATTTTGTGCTGTCTGTTCAATATCTATAATAATATTTGTTTCATAATTACTTTTACACTTATTGTAATGTAGAGTTTACTAAACTAAAATTAAAACAAAAACAAACAAAAAATGGAATATTTTCTTTCAGAAATTTTAAAGATAAAATTGGTTCCATTGAATGTCTTATACTTATAATTTCTCACTCGTCTCAAATTACATTTAACTTTCTTTTCGTTTTTTTTAATTTCTTTTTTTTGTTTCAAAATGATGTTGTAACGTTATTATTTCATTTTTATAGGGAGAAAATTAAAGATGTTTCAATTCACAATGAAAGAACTGCCTTTAGAAGATATATGTGTGTGTGTGTGTGTGTGTGTGTGTGTGTGTGTGTGTGTGTGTGTATGTGTGTGTGTGTGTGTGTGTGTACATATATATGTACATATATGCATATATATTTACACACACACACATATATATAATACATATATACATATATGTATATACATATATATATATATATATATATATATATATATATATA
>NC_068982.1:32227240-32240046 GCF_001194135.2 Octopus bimaculoides
ATATATATATATATATATATATATATATATAGATGTATATATATGTATATATATATATATCATCATCATCGTTTAACGTCTGCTTTCCATGCTAGCATGGGTTGGACAACTTGACTAAGGACTGGTGAAACAGGATGGCAACATCAGGCTCCAATCTAAATTTGGCAGAGTTTCTACAGCTGGATGCCCTTCCTAACGCCAACCACTCAGAGAGTATGTATACACATATATATATATATATATATATATATATATATATATATATATATATATATATATATACATACACACACACACACACACACATATACATATATATATCAATGGATAAAGTTAGCTAGATATAGACATAGATATATAGAACGTTTAACAATATGTCATATTGAACTGTGTGTTGTTGCTGTTTCTTTCAGTTTTACACAACAACTAAACACTAACGGATTCCTCATTAAAGACATTACATTAATTAGCTGAATCAATTGTATAACATCTCCCAGTTCAAAAATCATAGTGGTTGTTACTCTTGTTGTATTTGTTATTATCTTTGTGGCTATTGTTGTTGTTGTAATTCAATGCTAGGCCAACCCATATTGAGCTTACTTATGACCAAAGGCATACCAACCATGCCCATCCTATCTGAGTTATCTGTGGCTGCTTCATCTAATATGTCCTTTGGTTTTTAACCCTTTCTATATCAATGTACCTGTGACTACTTTTTGGTCTATGATATAAACTTTCTATTTAAAAGTAATCTAAATTTAAATCTTCAATCAAAATTTCATATTGATCTATGTTCCAGACTCTAGCATAATAATTCTTTCTACTATAAGTACAAGGCCTGAAATTTTGAGGGAGGAGATTATTCGTTTATTTCAGTCTCAGCACTTAACTGTTACTTATTTCATCAATCTCCAAAGATGAAAGCCAAAGTTGACCTCAGTAAAATTTGAACTCAGAACTTAAAGCTAGAAGAAATCTCACTAAGCATTTTGTGCAGTATGCTAATGGTTCTATTTTTCCTGTTCACTGTCTTATACTACAGGGTGTCCACAAAGTCTGAGTATATGGGGATTATCACATACCTAAATAAATTGTTATGTCTCATAATTAATTGTTTATGTTATGATTTTATCTACTCCATGTACCCACATGGGGATTAACACATACTTAAAGAAATTATTACTTCTTATATTTAATTGTTTATGGTATAATTTTATTTACTCCATGTAGCCAAACTTTGTAGACACCCTGTAGTTTAATAATCCTTTTTACTATATGTACAAGGCCTGCAATAATGATAATCATTTGTACTACAGGCACAAGGCCTGAAATAATAATAATAATAATAATAATAATAAAAATAATAATAACAATGTTAAACATATTAAACGGGGACGTTTAACATGTGGGAGTGATAAAACACTGCTCCAAAATCTATCCCAAAACATCAGGAATAAAGACATCACATGGCGCCAAAAATTGCTGAAAAAGTGTTGAACTATATCCGAGTAAGTAATACTCGTTGAAATTTATTTCTATTTTCCAAATGAAATGATGTATTTTAACCGTATATCATCTCCACTGTCTGCACAGCACATGTAAACACGCTCGCCACATTACAATCCAATCAACACCAGACCATCTCCATGACCAAACATCATGTGCAAAAAAATTTTAAATAAATTAAATAATACCGGTATTATTCAATCTAAGAATAACAATCGGGAAGTACGTACTTTAAACTTGTTACACAAAAAGTATGAAAAACTACACGTGCAAAACAACTTAATACCAGAAATGAATGGACCAATACCCTACGAAAATGATGACCAACAAAATAAAGGGTGGGATTATTCCTCATGTCCCACAAATAAAATCAAAAAAGCATAAATGGAGACGTGAGAAATATATTTCAATCCTACATGTTTATTTTACAGCAGTGCTCTACCCAAAGAACGAAAACACCACAACATATACATATAAAATCTGGAAAAAAAATAACCTAAATATAGACTTGGAAAAAGCAATGAACCCTAATAAGCTAGCTGACATAAGAAGATATATTCTCAAAACAAAAAAAAATATCAGAAATAAAAATAGAACACTTAAAAGGAAAAATACATCAGGAAACTGTAGACAGTAACCACACAGAAATGCCAAATAATATCATAAGCATTGGAACTGTAAAACACAAGGACATGTAACATTTCCAACAAAAGCGAAGTAAATAATGAAAGACAACAAAAACAGACGGTAGGAATGTATAATGATGTGCAAAAAGCTCCAAACCTGAACACCACAGACAAATATATGAATGGGAAGGAAGACAAAACAAACCTAAAATCTGGAAACAATGAAGGTGAACCTAATGATTATGATACTCTAAAAATGAGCATAATCAAAGAACTGAAAGCCATAGGTCTCAGTATGGACCACCATGATATTATTTGGCATTGCTGTGTGGTTACTATCTATGGTTTTCTGATGTATTTTTCCTTTTAAGTGTTCTATTTTTATGTACCTCCCATAAATTAAAATAGATACTAAAACAACATCAATAATAAATAGCATGAACCTGGCTGTCACAGAACTAATATCACCGGGCTAAATGACACAATATATGCAGCGGTCACTGTGGCCACAAAAGAAGCTGGATGCTCCCTCAAACCCATCCAAATAGGAGTACCACCACCCAAACAAACCCTGTGGGTAAATAATATCCAGAAAAAAATAGAAAACAAGAGAAAAAATCTGTCAATCCTTAACGAAACTAGTAGACAATCAACTCCAACCCCAAAAGATTCTACCAAGAACTTGGCAAAAATAAAATAGACATCAATACAGCACCAACAGCAGAAGAAGTGGACGAATTTTGGAAAGAAATATAGTCGGCGAAGGAACAACCTCAGAAAAGGTCTATTAAAACAACGAACTCAGCACCTGAACAACTCTGGACCCTTATAACAACTGAAGAGATCACCTAAGCACTGAAAAACTAAGCAACTGGAAGGCACCCTGGCATGATAAGAACCCTAACTTCTGGTTAAAATATCTGACAGGAACATGAGAAATTTAATGACATACTAGCAGAGCCAGAGACAATGCCTGAATGGCTCACAAAATGTGAAATGGCAAACCCACAAAATTACAGACCAATAACTCGTCTCCCTACAATTTACAAAGCCTTTACTGCAATAATATCACAAGTAATGAGCAAGCATCTGGAAGAAAACAACCTGTTTCCAAAAGAGCAAAAGGGATGCTGCAAGGGCTCATATGTCTGTAAAGATCAACTAATGATCAATAAAGCCATAGCTGAAGACAGTTGCAGAAAGAAGAAGGGTTTAAGTATGGCCTGGATTGATTACCAAAAGGTTTTTGATAGTTTTTCTCACACATGGATCCTAGAAACACTAGCCATGAACAAGGTAGCACCAATAATCATGAAATGTATAAAATACTCTATGAATAAATGGCAGTCAGTGCTACAGCTCCAAACTAAAGAAGGACTCATAAAAACCAAAGCCATCCCCATTAGAAGAGGAATATTCCAGGGAGACACGCTCTCTCCACTCCTTTTCTGCTTTCCACTGACACCTTTATCTGACATGCTAAACAGAACTGGATGTGAATACAATTGTTACAGCAAAACAATCAACCACCTCGTATATGGATGACCTAAAACTGTATGCTACAAATGATAAACAGCTGGAAACATTACTACAGACAGTACGTGGATTTACCAAAGAAATAAATATTAAATTTGGTTTAGAAAAATGTGCCAAAGCAACCTTGAAAAGAGGAAAACTAGTTAAGAGTAGTAACATCACACTAGATAAAGCAAATGAAATAAGAGAGTTAGACCAAAGCCAGACATACAAATATTTAGGAATCAATGAACTAGATACGATACAACACACCCAAATGAAAGAGAAAATAAAAAAGAATACTGGAGACAAGTTAGATTAATACTGAAAATAAAGTTCAATGCAGAAAACAAGATAATAGGTATCAACACTTTAGCCATCCCAGTTATAAGTTACAGCTACAATATCCTTAACTGGACACTAAATGAACTAATCAAAATAGACAGGAAAAAGAGAAAAATAATGACAGGATTTAGGATGCACTAACCAAAATCTGACATCTAAAAGTTATATATACAACATATCAAAGGTGGTAGAGGTCTCATACAGCTAGAAAACTCTTACAAAATAACCACCATATGACTGCAAAAATACCTACTTCAGAAGCAAGGAAAACTACTACAAATAGCCACAAAACATGAACAAAACAAAAAAGCTGTTTTCAGAAGCTGACAAATGGAAACAAGAAATCATACTACATTCCAACTATGAAGAAAACGAAGAAACAACAAAACCTATAAAACAAATGAAATTCAAACTAAAACTAGAACAGCAATGGATCATGATAAAACGATGGCAAGAAAAGCCCCTTCATGGCAAATGCTGGACTAAACTAAATGCAAAAGAAATAGACAAAGCAAAATCCTGGCAATGGCTGAGAAGCTCAGGGCTCAAAACAGAGACTAAAGGATTTTTAATTGCAGCACAAGACCAAAGCCTCCTCACCAGAAATTTCCAGAAAACATATAATGAAAAGAAACATAACAAGTTACTGCAGAATATGTAGAGATGGACAAGAAACAATAAATCATATTGTCTCCAAATTTTCATGTTACCAGAATAAACAGACTTATAACTCGTTGGCAATGGTATTTACTTTGATGAATAAAATTTCCGCATTGTTGAAATATATTGTGATGAATTTCATGTTTCAAAACGTTGCTTACATTTTACTCAGCCTGATACATAAGAATGTCAACTGTAATTCAGTGATCACCTATCCAGGCTTTATGCAGATCCACTTTGTACTAATGAATTCAGAGATTTGTACTGCATTGTATTTACAAGCCTTTGTCATTTGTGAAAACATTAATCACTTGACATCATCATATTCAGAATCTTATTCCAGCTCCAAGCAATTCTTAATCATTTATCTTTTCAATATTCTAGAAGTCATTTCTAAAAGTTAATTTATCATCTGTGATAGGTACAGGCTTTGATTTGAGCTTAAGGAGTTATATAGGTGCAGACATGGCATGAGTGAGTTTAAGAAGCTCACTTTGCAACCACGTGTGTTTATGTTCAATCCCAGCAAGTGTCTTCTGTTACACCCACAAGCTGACCAATGCTTTGTGATTGAATCTGGTAGATGAAAACTGGTTGAAAGTCTATAGTGTGTGTGTATGTGTGTTTGTGTTCTTACCCTGCCACCACCACCACCATACACACACACTTTGGTTTATTTACATTCCTGTAACTTAGTGGTTTGGCAGGAGTGACAGAGAGACTAAATACAAAACTTTAAAAAAATAAGTAATAGAGACAGTACTAGGGTGACATTATTTAATGTTTCAATTCCCTTTTAGAATGGATATAATCTAAAGGACATTGGCCGCTATTTCATATATGCTGAGCAATGATGCAGAAAGTATCTCATTGAGTCATAGTATTTTGATGGTGATGCTGTATTAAACCCTCTTTTGATCCAAACTACTCCATTGGCATCCGTATGGCCATTTTCAATACCAATATACATTGCTTAATCTTCTGTAAATTCATATAGGCATCATTTTATTCATTATGAATAACTCTGTGAGATAATGCCAGCAGTATATTTCATTATGAATTTATATATTATCAGGTCTATCAGCGATATCACATCAAATAAGCTATAATAACACCTCCTGTTCTTATCTCTTTGAGAAAGACATAAATATTAAATCCAGTTTTCTCTTCCCTAAAAATCTCAATTTTACAAACCAAAAGATGAGTGATAGTGATCACAGGCATTGCAAAACCTTCCAGAATGGTCCTGTTTATGTATTTGATGATCAGCTTAGATTTTGTATTTTGGGAAGGAAGGGAGAATGAATAGAAAGGGGAGATGATGAGCATAAGGAGGAGGAAATAATAATAACATTGATAATAATAATAATAATAATAATAATAATAATCATAAACAGAATCTTTGTACTCAGATTCTGATCTCCTTCACTGTTAATCATAAATAACATCGATAGTAAAACATCCAAATTGCTGTTACTTGAGGTCTCTAAGTGAGACTAGGAACAGCTTGTAATAAATAAATCAACAATGATGTAAATAATAATAATAATGATAATATTAATAATAGTAGTAGTAGTAGTAGTAGTAGTAGTAGTAGTAGTAGTAGTAGTAGTAGTAGTAATGATTTCAAATTTTGGCACAAGGCCAGCAATTTGAGGGTAGTGGGTAAATTGATTACATCGAACCCCAGTGCTCAACTGGCACTTATTTTATCAACCTCGAAAGGATGAAAGGCAAAGTTGACCAAAGACAGAAGATTTTATATCTGTTCTCATATATGGAAGAGTTTTAAATGAACAGAAATCTTGGTATAAATCATTTGTTAGATTTTCATTGGATTCCATTATTATTGTTGAAAATATCCATTAAATCCATGATGATCCTTTAATAGGGAAACATTAATATCTTTCAGACACATGCCCTAAGTTCAACAGCAGATAATCATATGGAGAAATTAATAAGAGAGAAGAAATTCATGTAATTGAAGATTTCATTCACCACTAACTGTTTCAAGTCAAGCCAAGTGAATATGAAAGACTTTAATTAAAAGATGCTTAAAAATTATGATTGCATGAATAACCGAAATATGAAAATTTAATGTTTGTTCTAAAACTTGGGACTCCGAATCCAAAATTGGCAAAGATTAACTATTCCTTTTCATTCTTCCTACGTCAACAAAAATATTACCAGTCAAATGTATTTGTTAGAATTAGTAGAGTGTTAAAGAAAGCTGTTCCTGGTTTTTATGTTATATGCTTGCCTGCAATGACGCTGGTGCCAATGAATATTAGCTCTAGCCTTTCCTTTGGACAACATTAGTAACATGGAGAGGAGTGGGTTTGTACAAGGATAACTGCTAGTCTTCTGTAAAATAAATTTTGCCCAAGCCTGTGTTGTACAGAGAAACTTTCCATATGCAGATACAGAGACCCTTATATTTTGAAGTTCATAATGATGAATATCACTGGTAGATTCTCATTACAGAGGATAGTTTTTCAATGCCATCATGTTCCCTGAACAAGCCAATAACTGATGTTATATTTATTAGTTGCAAAAGAAGGATTAGGACTCATAATTGTCTCAGATGTATGTCGTGAGCAAAACTAAAAGTGGAGGAAAATATTGATAGAATTATTGGAGTTGACGTAAATCAAGCTTTCGACAATAGAGGCTGTTGTAAAATAGAAAGAAAAAGACAACCCAAGAAAGAATTAATGGCTGTTGGTGGGTACAGATTGCCTGAAAATAAGCTGATTTAAAGTGGACTTGAATGTTTGTACATCAGTGTGTCGATGAAGGTACGTATATGTGGTGGTTACATCTCCTCGTATATGTGATTAGTAATTTGACATTGGTTGTATTTTGTGATTTGTATAAAATCAGCAGCTATTCAGAGCTGATGTATGTTTTAGACCTAACAATAAAGTCAAAAATTAAAAAGAAAAGAACATGAACAACGTTAAGTGACTGCCTGCAGTGAATAGAAAATTGAATATCAATTTCCCTAGTTGCTCTTCATTTTAAAAACATAAATCTATTGATTCTTTTTTAATTACTTTTCTCAAGGTGGGATCAATTAATTTAAGTTGGAGTAATTATTACACTTCTAATAAATTAGAAAGTTTGAATTCATTGCTTGTTTCATGGAACCATTTCCCTATGTACTTCTTTATTGAAATTGTATAGTTAATTTAATTTTTATCTAATAATTACATGATGAATGATACCTCATTACTTAATTTCTGTTATATTATTTCTATGTTTATTTATTACAGACAATTTGGAAATAAAATTCATTGGTAATGTTGATTGTCAAGTCATATGCAGCCAGCACCAGGGATTAGCTTCTTCTTCTGCATAAACTATCTTTAAGTTGCAATTAAAAATAATTGAATAAACATGTAAGATTCTTTATCAATTGTATACAGTCCAAAAGTTGTACATGTTGACCAAATAGAATGAACGCATTATATATTAATTGTGAGAGTGTTGGACAAAGAGAGAAGACCCCACTTTAGTCATCAGGCTCAAGTCTGGGCAAGGTTGTTTATGGAAGACCAGCAGTCACCCATGCATACCAGCCTTCACTCTTCATACCACTGATGTTATCCAAGAGAAATGCAAAGGCTGATACAGCTTGGCACCAGTGATATCACAACTCATTTCTACTATGAGTGAACTGGAGCAACATGAAATAAAGTGTCTTGCTCAAGGACACAGCACACAGCCTGGTCCAGGAATTAAACTCCCTACCTCATGATTGTGAGCCTGACACTCTAACCACTGGGTCGTGTGCCTTCACATAGATAAAATACCTTCCAGTAATTCATTACAGCCTTTACTACTCAATTGATATATACAGAACCGTGCAAAAGTTTTTGGCCACTTTAAACTATTATAAATTTCTACTAATTGCCAACTCATAAGTGGATGTTTCACAATGTTTTTTTTACAAATGAAATATTGATTGTTGGAGTCATTTCCATACCTAATCATTATATTTTGTAATAGGGGTTCTGAATGAGAGGGGAAGATGTGAGACGGCCACCAAAAGTTATTGGCCACTAATCAAGATACAGTGTTTTAAAACAGAAAAATGTCTATAATGAAAATTTATCACATAATGTTCATTTCAAGAAGTTACTGTACATTGATAATATTTCGTGTGGCTTCCCTTAGCTTGAATAATTGCTTCAATGCACCTAGGAAGGGATGCATACAAATCCTTCACCATCTTCACAGGTATGAGATGCCATTCTCTGTGGCTGAACTCCCACAACTCTTCAAGATTACATGGATTCTTCTGACAAACTCTTCTCTTTAGTTCTGTCCACATTTGTTCGATGATATTTATGCCAGGGTTCTGAGCTGGCTAATTTTTCGCTGTGGAATCTGTTGTGTTCCATGCGATCTGTGGCATGGATCTCTGTCATGTTGCAAAATATCACCTTCATCCTAGTCTGGTATCAAATTGTCCTTCACAAACAGGATGTGTTTGGCACTATTCAAGTTACCATCACTTTTTATGTGTCCCCAAAGCATGAGACTCTTATCCCCACACTTCACAGTTTTCGTCATGTAACGTGAGTCCTTTCGCTTTCTAATAAGCAAGAATTTGTCCGAAGGCCTCCCAATGTGAATAAATTAGATAAATATTATTAAATAAATATTAATTAGACCTTGATTTGTTAGACTAGAGAGCTGTTGATTACAGAAACTAGATAAATGTTAGATAGACCAACTGTTACCTAAATAGACTAGTATTGATCTTTCATGGACCTCCATCTTCACTTTATCTGATCCCTACTATTCTTCTTTACTCCCACATAAATTAACCTCAAACTTGCTATGAATTTTGCCCCTTACTATCATGTCTCTCATTCTTTATTTCCACCCCTATTATTCTTCCTACACACACCCTTACACACACGTGCACATTGGCTTTCCTCCCTCTCTTTCCATATCAGCTACCATTGTTCAACATTACCCCACCAATTCATTCTACTCTACATTTGCATTCCTGCAGCCGAAGTAATAAAAACTTCCTTCATCTTTTTCAATCTCATACGAAAGGCAAGTATCCAAAACAGGAGAAATTTCAATCCCCTTAGCAAGTCAGTACAGTGGATGATGATGGATGATAAAGATGTGTGTGTGTGTGTGTGTGTGTGTGTGTGTGTGTGGTCAGATGGATTTCTTCTCTTAATTACATGGTTAAACTCAGTTTTGGCCAATTAGGTCCTTGAAAATGCACACTGTGATAGAGGTTGCCCTAAAATTTGGACATTTGGTTGTAAGTGTTTTTGTTGCTCCAGGAATCACTAAAACTTTTATATTTGAACAATGCCTTTCCTTCAAATCATGTTTATTTCACACTATTTCACTCATAATTTAGTCTCAATTACATAGAATGCAAATATAGAAAAAAAATGCAGAAACATAGGTGTGGTGTGGTATGGCTATATGGTAAGAAGTTTGCTTACAAACCACATGGTTCTGGGTTCAGTTCTACTATGTGGCACCTTGGTCAAGTGTCTTCTATTATAGCCTTAGGCTGACTAAAGCCTTGTGATTGGATTTGGTAGATGGAAACTGAAAGAAAACCATAGTGTGTGTGTGTGTATGTGTGCGTGTGTGTGCATGTGCGTATGCGCACACATGCATATGTATGTCTGTGTCTGTGTTTGACCCCCTTCACTACATCCCTGTAACCTAGCAGATTAGCAAAAGAGACTGATAGAATAAGTACCAGGCTTTAAAAAATTAAGTACTGGGGGCAATTAGTTTGACTAAAATTTTTCAAAGTAATGCCCTTGAAACAAGTAAAAAGGGGTTAAAAAAAAAGAAACAATTGAATCAGACCTTGCATGTTTTCAAAATGCTCAAAATGATCAGTTAAAACTTCCTTTACAAGTTCAAAATAGGCTATTGATGAAATACTTTCATCTTTCTATTGCTTGCTTTGTAACACATTCAAGAAAAACAGACTATTTCTGTAATTCAAAAAGATTTATAGAAGCTAAACTTGAGTTCAAATTCTGAAATAAAAGTATGAGCTTGAATCATATCATTCATTTGTAATTGTTTCTGCACTTTATTAAATTCAGAATATAATTCAGCTAAATGAAGCAGGTGATTTTTATACAGCTCCAATTCATTAATTAATGATTGATCCGTATCATTAATGAATTCCACAGTTGAATCAAAAAGTTGAATTAACCTTTGTAAGCATCTTACTTTGATATGTGAAAGAAATTGTTTACAGCATTCTGCATTGTTATCAGATAATAATGCAGAGATTAGTGAAATAAGTGAAGTTTTACACTTTTTCCTTTTAAATACTTAATATATGTAATCAAAATATTGTGTTGTTTTATACTGAGATTTTTTGCTTTGATCAAAAAATATGTATAAAACACAATGTAACCACATACATTAGGAAATTGTGTCTCAGCAAAAACCACCAGTCATAACCGATGGGCCATGAGAAGTACTACCATAACATTATTAAGTGGAATTGTACATTTTCTAAAATAATCCTTCAGACAAATGAAAATCTTTAACCCCTTAGCATTTAAACTGGTCATATTCAGCCCCAGTTTTTTACCTGTTATATGTCCACTTACCCTACAATGTCATTCTAAAAAACACAATCACATCATCAATATCTTGGAGCTACAAGATAATTCACAATTAATTCAAAACAATGTGAATAAATAAGCATTACATTTGACAGAATAATGTGAATGATAATGTGTTAAAACTATTTGGCAATGACAATTTCATGTAAAATGCACTTTCAGCTGGCTCCACATTGCCATTACCTTACACAGGACCTGAAATATTAGATCTCTCAGACACTGACTCATCCATTTGGATAGTAACTTACATGTTGAAGTTATGAAGTTAGAGTATTTTATCAACATAGTATTTGCTGTATCAGCATAGTATTTACTTTTATCAACATGGTATTTACTTAAAAGAGTAAACTTAAGAATAGATTCACAGTCCTTCAATATAGCACTTTCTATGTTTTCTAATCATGTGCGACATTCTGTTTTTGCAGTTGAGAGGTTTTCTTTATCCCCTTTAATATCTGATGATGATTTGACATGATATGAACAATTATTTGCATATTTATTCTTGACACATCTAAGCAGGTTCAAATGCAAAATAGGCTAGTTGCTGTAGAATATGTCATAGGAGAAAAACTCCACCCTCCCTTTATGACAACGGTGTGTTCAACACACTCAGCTCATTGGAGTGCAGCATTCTGGGACACTGATGTTTCAACATTGATCTTGTCAGACAGAAGTATCCAGAACTCTGAACCTAAATGAAGCAGCTGGCTTTGTTTAAGCTTTCAGCAAACAAACTGTTTAGTGGTTGATGCATATATCCTGCCAACCAATAAAAATTTGTTCTTTGCACTGTTCATTACATTCAAATTAAATTGGAACAAAAGCAGTGTGTTTCAGCAGAAATATAACAGAAAGGATTAAGGTTGGACATTGTCCAGATATTTCTTTTATTTTCTTAGAACTGAAAAAAAAACCCCATTAGTTTTATCTTTTATCAAACAAACTCTCAAGATGGATTTTCATCTACCAAAGTTCCATTGTATTATTTCAAAATGTCTATTCTCATACCAAACACTTATGTATTGTCTCATAAATGATCAAAGGAATAAAACCAAAATTTCAAATATTGCTGTAAATATTTATTCTACATTGATATTTATTGCTTTTGGCATCAAACTAACATTAATGAGTGTTAATATAGATCCCCAATTTTTATAATCTGAATACAATAACACATTAGCTGATCTCATCAAAGTTGTAATAAGCTTAAGTTATGATTACAATATTAATTAATGTAATTAAATTATAAATACGTTATAATACCAACATAGAATTTTCTTTCTGCTTAATTTTCACATTCAGCTTGCCAATTTTCAACTAGTAACATACCATAGCACGAGCAGGAATTGGCAAAAGCATAATACCTAACATTCTTATGATATTAGCTTACTGATATATATATATGTAAGCATGTATGCATGTATGTATGTATGTATGTAATATATGCCCATACTTATATATGTATGTACATGTGTGTGTGTGTGTATGTGTGTGTGTGTGTGTGTGTGTGTGT
>NC_068982.1:32240269-32251279 GCF_001194135.2 Octopus bimaculoides
CAATATATATATATATACACACACACATACATGCATATATACATGTATGTATGTATGTATGTATGTATTATTCTTAAACAAGAATATTATTGAAAATGACATCGAAGTTTCAACCAGTTAAGCCATCACCAGATTGTGATGCATTGAAGCTATGTAGTCTTTGTTGAGTTAAAATCTTCCATGTGTATGTGGGTTTGAGTGGATTGGTAATTAGGTCATAGTGTGGGTTGTTATGGAGAAGTGATTTTTGTGGATTAAATTTGGAGTTATTTTATTGTTTATAATTTATTCATGTATGTAGAATGTTGTATGCAGGGTTAAATGCTTATAGAACAATAAAACCTGGAGAGAAGCATATAGGCCAACAACCTTTAATCGTACCCACATCACCTTGGGAACATCAAATTTTTATACTATAATACTATGATAACCCACATCTTGCAAACAAGACAGGAAACACCCTAACAAGAAACTGATGAGCTAAAACATACTGCCTACATACATTCTATTGTGAGTCCCTAAAAGACTCCATTTTAAAAAAGTTAGCACCTATTTTTTTAATTTTTAGATACTGGAATTTTGAAGCTTTGACCTTTACATTGCCTTTACTCTGACCTTTATACTACAAAATTCTATATACATTAATAAACTGTAAACAAAAACATCACCCCAAATTTAATCAATAAAAATTTATCCAAAACACCTTTCCATAACAACCCACCCAACAACACAATTACCACTCCACTCAAACCCACATACCAAAGGAAGATTTTGCCTTAATTGGTACTATATGAAGCCAAGATTAACTACAATGCATTGCAGTCCGATGTTGGCTTAACTGGCCAAAACTACAAAGTAATTTTCTGTAATGTTCTTGTTTAAAAATATAAATCTCTACTCTAGAAAAGTATAGAGTAACCCATCAGATTAATGTAGAATTGTTTTTATTATAATTGAACACAAAAAACAAAATTAATGCACTGTGTGTGTGTGTGTGTGTGTGTGTGTGTGTGTGTGTGTGTGTGTGTGTGTGTGCGCATGCGTGCATGTGCACATGTATGTGTGTGTGTATGTGCATGCATATGTATATATGTGTGCGTGCATGTGCACATGTGTGTGAATGTGTGTGTTATGAAAAGAAAGAGAAAGTGATATATAAAGAGCAAAAGCTTCATGGGAATTGGTCTCTTCTACCACTGTCTAAACAAGTGAAACGTCTAGATAGCCTAGGAGCTTAACATAAATAGAATATACATATTTCCTTTATGAGTATATCCACAATTCATTCTTACTATTCATTTATTTATTGTAAACATTTATCATGGTCCCAAGAAATATCTAATTATTGTAAAACAATCTTAGGGTAAAAATTTTTCAGTTTGCCAAATTAAAATGTCACCTTCAGCTACAAACAAATAAATTATATTACAAAGTAAATGAAAAACCCACATAAATTATTATAGATTTGGTAAGACAATTTTCTAAAAAGATATTTCAACTAAACTGTATTCTTCACAAGTACAGAGAAAGCAGAATGTGACAAAACTATTTACTTCTTTGAAAAAATCAATTTTGTGCATTCACCTTCACTTGTAAGATCCTGGAAAGGAGGTACAAAAATGGTGCAGGTTATGCATAGCTGAAAAGTGCTCCATACTAAAGAACCTTAACAGAACTTTAGATTACCTAAATATATGATCAGAGAACACTAGCAAGTATCACCACTTCCATAAATGCTTGGTGAAGAACTGGAAGATTAGAAGGCATTATCAATAATACCACCACTTGACTGAACAGATTAATATTTGAATATTTACAAGGATCATTCATGCTGTGTTTTTTCTCTGTGTCTTAATCCACTATGAAATATGTGTTATGACTACAGTTCCTGCATTTTATACCACCAAACACTGCTTCAACAAATCATACAACAATATATCTATTGTATACTTATCACACAATATAATCATTAATATTTTCATTTCTTCAACTTATTAAATCTTCTGCCAATCATATGCCTTCACATTCCTTACAGACGTTTTCTTAACTACCCCTTCAAAGAAACTGCACATAGGAAATACTTAATCTTTATAATTATGATGAGGGAAATAACTCACCCATTAACAATTTATATTATGGTATAGAATTATTCCATTTTATATTCCAGCCAAACAAGACCTGAAATTCTGTCTGCCATTGAAAACAAGGAATTCATTACAAATTACTATGGCTATTAACACTGAAGGGTGGTACTTTAATTGTTTGGTGATTTGTTTAGAGATGTATTTGGTTATGAAACTTTCTGTCATGAAGCAGATTCTCCAATACATTATACCATTATTTGTGTGCATATTTACAAGTGTGCATGATATGCATGGGTGTGTGTGTGTCTGTTTGTCTATATGTCTGAGAGTGTGAATATGAGTGTTTGCTTTTAATATTGTGTATCAATTTTCTCAGAATGCACAGTCCATGACAAGAAGGAAAAAAACTTGCTAGTTTGAGATCTTTGTTATTACAGTCTTCTTCATATTAATACATTTGCAGCTTGTATTTTATGCTTTTGCAGTTGAATTCAAAGGTTTACTTGTGGGAATTTCAGTAAACATATATTTTCCCTTTTATCATTTTTTTTTTTTTTTTGCAAAATTATCAGAGAAAGGAACCTGACTCCAATACACACCTGCAAACCACAGTCTTTATCAATACTGCTACTATATTTTATTTTGTCTTTGTACTCTTTTGTTGCTGTTTTTTTAATAATTTTTGTATTCTTTTTTCTGCTTGATGGAATAATTTCATCAGGTGTAAAGCTTTAGATCAACCATACAGCATAGCTGACTGATAATCTTCTTTGTGTTTTATTACCAAAGTTGTTATCAATCATGTTTTAGAGTTAATGGGACTTGTATGATGCATAATTAGATAGATGATAATTAGTCAAATTGGAATATGCCATTCTATATTCTAAAATAATCGGTGAATATGATTTTTTCATCATCATCATTGTTGTCATCATCATCATTGTCATCATCATCATCATCATTGTCGTCATTCTCCTCCTCTTCCTCCTCATCATCATTATTAAGGCAATGAACTGGCAGAATTGTTAGCATGCTGGGCAAAATGCTTAGTGACATTTCGTCTATCCTTACATTCTGAGTTCAAATTTCACCGAGGTTGACTTTGCCTTTCATTCTTTTGAAGTCAGTAAAGTAAGTACCAATGAAACACTGGGGTTGATATAATCGACTAATCCCTTCGACCAAAATTTCAGGCCTTGTATCATTAGTAGAAAGAATTATTATTATTATTGTTGTTGTTGTTATTATTATTATGGAAGGCAGTGAGCTGGCAGAACTGTTAGCACACTGGGTGAAATACTTAGTGGTATTTTGCTTGTCACTATGTTCTGAGTTCAAATTCCGCCAAGGTCGTCTTTGCCTTTTGTCGTTTTGGGCCAATAAATTAAGTACCAGTGTAACACTGGGGTCGATGTAATCAACTATAACCTACAAAAAATTTCAGGCATTGTGCCTTTGGTAGAAAGGATTATTATTATTATTATTATTATTATTATTATTATTATTATTATTGAGTAGTGCATGCCATCAAAGTGACACTAGGGTTAAATAAACAAAGCCCAGTTTACCCATCATGACTACCTGTCTGATAAGGTGACACCAGGCACACGCATCACAACCATATGTGCACAACATAGTGATCTCATATCAAGATAAACAGCTCATGACATTGCAGGTGGGGCCCAGTTAGAATTTTCTTCAAATCAAGTAGCCCATCCCACACAAAATGTCCCTGAATAAGGGTTGTTTAAAGACATTGAATAAGGGTTGTTTAAGGACGTTGAATAAGGGTTGTTTAAGGACGTTGAACAAAACACCCATGTTTCCAAAGGTGAATTATCCAAACCCCAAAGAATTCCTCTCAACACATTATTATGATGCTCCTCCACTACTTCTGCTCGTGATCAGAGATGCACATATCATCAGCCACTACAGAACATACTCAGCTGTTTAAGGTCAAGCAACTGACAAGCAACTCCGTGGTATTGAGTAAACTATTTGCTGTAGGCCATCTTTTATACCAAGACAAAATAATGTACATGATAACACTTCCAATCAGTTAAAATCAGAAACCATGAGAGCCACTGCCTTGTACTGGATCAGGGCATTTATTATTATTATTTTATGTTTGACTTTTGCTTTGCATTTGTACAAGTTGGATCCAAGTCTTATTATTATTATTATTATTATTATTATTATTATTATTATTATTATTGTTGTTGTTGTTGTTGTTGTTGTTGTTATTATTATTATAGACTGTGGATTTCGAAGAGGAAGGATGTTTGTTCTTGATCTGTAAGTTTTTGTTCAATTTTTACAGGTAATATTGTCGTATCTGAAAACTATTTATGATATTTCTGTAGCCAGGCTGACTGGGCTCTTGCTGAGCTTAGGCGGGACTTTACCCTATTTTGGGGCGAATTTTCAATCTAAATTCTCAATTTTTTTCTTTTTTCACTTCTGAAATTTGCAAAATGTCATTGGAGAAGAGTGTGAGTTCTTCGTTTCTTTTTGACTTTCTTCTCTGCTATCGGAAAACAGCCAAAAAACTTTTAAAATTAATTGTCCCCGCCCTATCCGTGCCTTAAAAGGCACAGAGAGGGATGACCAAAGTCTTGCTAGCACATGCAACGCTGAGCAACAGAAGGAAAAAGAAGAAAAGAAACGAGAGAAAGAAGAGGAAATTCAGCTAATGGATGCTGCTAGCGTCACGACACCTGTAAATCAAAGCCCTCCCACTACCAACACTAGCATTCACACATTGACCACTCAACAACAACAATCCAATGCATTAAACAGCTGAGGTAATTGCTTCAATAGCTAAACCTATAAATGGAGTCATTAATGTTTCTGTAGAATCTCTCAAAGACTAGAGAAACATGTTAAAAAGAAAAAGCAAAAGATGTGTTTCGATAAAACACACCTCCAGATATTATAGACAATACAAACAAACGTACCATAGTGTACAAAACTATATCTTTAAATAATAGACCTTTAAAAACTGCCACAAAGCAAGCAGTTGATAAATGCTTGCAACCCATTTGGAAAGAGGTAACATATCTGTCTAGAGGTAAGAAATATGGCACAATTGAAGTCAGATTTTCTGGTGAAGACGTAACAAAACAGCACTCAACAGCCCAGCTGAGAAACTTGGGACAGCGCGTCGCCAAGATAAAAATATTGGAGACACCACCAGAAATTAACGCTTGCTAGATTGTCGCAGCCGTCCTCCTCGACTTGGAATATAAAATCAGAATCATCCAAGTCGAGAAACAAGAAAAATAACTGGACTGCTCAGGAATTGCAAATAATAGTCCAAATAAACCAAGAAGTTTTGGAACAAATTCCTGACCAACTCAGCCTTCCAGATATCATTATGCTGAACGTCACAGTTGAGGGCAGAAGGCCAAGATGTTATCAATGCGGACAGAACAACCATCTGAAAGCCTTCTGCCCACAACTAAAACAGGAGGAAACTACCTCCTTGATACAAGCACCACCCACACCACAACAAGTGAAGCCACCCCAACTACAAAAGCAACCCCAACTACAAAAGCAACCCCAATAAGAGAAAAAAACTCACGAAAAGAAAGCAGAGAGGGCTTCAGCAAACACCACCCCAATAACAACCACACGAGAGACAACAACGCCAAAAACAGAGGCGCTGACCACAACCACCGTCACAGCGTCTACAATAAAACACCATCAATGCCAGAAGAACAAAAAAAAAACATCAGCAAATTTCGACCCACTGGAACTACCTCTTCCCTACTCTGACCACTCAGACATGTCGTGCGGAGAGGCCGACAGAACTGAGTGGACAGAAGTCACACACAAAAGACTAAGAAAAAGGCACAACGGTACACCAACAAATAAATAAACTGCACCCCCCCAAAAAGCATTCAAAATCACCCGAAAACAACAACAATACACCAACATCACCACTACCAACACCGCAGACACAGCCAGCAGTACAAGGCACAACAGGGTCAACACAAAAAGTAAACGAAAATAACAAAAACACCACAAAACTTACCGCCATAAACACAGACAATACAAACTTACTACTATACATAAAGGAAAATACAGACATCAAAATGACTGTCTTTGTTTCCCCTATGGATAATACACCACCACTACACATACAGATACTTCGAACATCGCAACATATATGAAGTAACATAAAATCCAAACTTTCACAGACGGTTGGAGGCTTCAGTACGAAAGTGTCCTGGAGCATCTATAAATCCTTGGTCATGGAGACAACCACAACCCACTTAAGGAGCGGGGCATCTGCCCTGCTCCCATCCCAGAGAGCTAACAGTAAGCAGTCCTCTCCTTTTTCTCTTTACCAGCCACTCAACTGGTCACACTCAAAACAGGTTGCATAAATGTACGTGGCTTGGGGTCCCCTTGGAAACATGGCCACCTGTTCAATGACCTCAGGTCACGAAGAATAGATGTAATAGCCATTACTGAATCCAAACTAACCGAACCGCGAACTTTCATGCCCATTTTCGATGACTACGAGATCTATACATCTCCGTGTCGGCTGGGAATGGGGTGGTGGGAGTACTGCAGTATTATTTCGGAAAGGTCTGGATCTCAAAATAAGGTCAGTCTTCTTGGACCCAGAGGGTAAGCTGGTGGTCCTGGACGTGAATGGTAGTAGCGGTGGGGTCTTCAGACGGTCGCTGTTTACGCACCGACAGGTGCAGAACAGCTAGAATACTTCAGGCGACTGGAGGTCTTCCTGGGTACGTGCCTACCTTTAGTGTTAGTGGGTGATTTCAACGCCATCTTAGATGCACAATTGGATTGTGTTGGCTAGCCAATGGGAAAAGGGGTTGCAAAAGCCTCGCAAACCTGCTCAGACACTTTTAACTGTCTGACAAGTACCGACTGGATTTCCTGAATGTGCCAATGTGGAGATGGGCAAACCGCATCGGAACATCCCGATCGTATCTAGATAAAGTATTTTGCAGTTCTTTACATAGGGGTAGTATTAGTTGTCCACCATTTCAAATAGTCGGCTACACAGAACACAAATTGGTGACCTGTAAGGTCGACTTAGATAGCATACTGGAAGCTGAACACGTCACTCTCGGCGTGCCAAGCTTGCAGAGACCGGATTAAAGAGTTAGTTCAGAAAGCTTTGACAGAAGCAATCGTCGACAATAGCTGGTGATATAACCTAAAAAGGACCGTCAAAGTAGAATCAGTTAGATTTAGCAAAGTTTTAGCTGTAAATAGAAATAGAATAGAGGGTGATTTAGTGAGAAAGCCAGAAGAGGCGCTTAGGAAAGGCGTTGCAACTGATGTGCTGGCAGCGGAGGTTGGCCTTCGATGAACACTTCAACGAAGACCAATTTTCATGGAAAACTGGTTTGATGGTTCGAAATACTGTGATGTGTTAGAAAAGGGACAGCTTCTAATTTATGACACCAGTAAAATAGATAAGAACACCTCTCTCTTTTTCAAGAAGATGGAGCACCTTATCATATGAGCAAAGTTTCAAATGCCTGGAAAGAAATGCATGACATCAAGTCCCTCAGGTGAGTACCTCAAAGCTCCAGCTTGAACCCCGTTGAGCATGTCTGGGAGTACCTTGAGAGACAAATTCAAGCTAATTCTGCCAAAGTTACATCTGTGATAGCCCTCAAAAACACTCTCTTGGAAACATGGAAAAACATGGATCAAACTATTGCCACTAACTTAGCTGAAACGATGAAAAACTGTGTAAAAGCTGTGAAATTTGCAAAAGGAAGCTCTACCAAATAATGGTGCAAATTTTCCGACAATTCTGTTGGGTATTTGAGTCATTAAACTTTGAATATGATTACTGTTTTATTCCCTTGACTAAAAACTTATCACAGGCCACTGTATATGGTTATAAATCAGTTGATGATGATGGAATTTGGGTTTAGAATTTTATAATGTTCATATAAGATACATAAGGAGGTCAGTGAGTGCACTTTAGATATATGCATTTGTTGATAGTTACCAGAATAAAGAATTTATCTATAGTAACAATAAGGAATTGATATTTAAAATTGTAAGTTCAGTGAAAAGTATGAATGTGGCATAATCTGAGTGTAAGAATAACATGGAAGTAAACAGAAAGATCTTAAAATTTGTACATTAACAGAGAATATATATAAGTGATTGCTAAAATATAGTATGTGGTTACCAGGAAATAATATTTAGTTAAATCATTGTATTAGAATTATGAGAAATACATAGAGTGAAATAAAGTATTATGGACTATGGGTTCAAGTTAGTGATGAATTTAGAATAGGGGAAGCAAATAAGGATTTCAGAGAAGTATATAGAATGATAATCATAGCAAAAGATGAGGAAAGTGGTGTGCTATAGATTTAATTAAATTAAGTAAGCACAAGATGTACTTGTAGTTTATACAGGTGAGAATTGTGGGGAGAGATTCAAAATGCTATGTTTAGATTTGTAATAAAATCAGAATGTTTTGAAGAACCTGTGGACACATGTGGTAGATATTATATTTTGTCTGTTCAGTAACTTGATGGATTATGTAACAGGATTTTATAGACTCTTTTAAGCAGAACCAACACGGGGCATTTACACCCAGATATGATATTTCAGTATTGATGATACATCTAGTAATATTATATTTTATACACAGAAGCTTCATTGGCAGTAGGGCCCACCTTGGCAGCACTAACTAGCCTCATATTACAATTGGTAATAAAGGCAATAACTCTAATGCTTTCAAATTTTAGCACAAGGCCAACAATTTCAGGAAAGGGGCTATGTCAGTCATATCAACCCCAGTGCTCAACAGGTATTACTTTATCAACCCCAAAAGGATGAAAGGCAAAGTTGACCTCTGCAGAATTTGAACTCAGAATATACAGAAGGACAAAATGCCATTAAGCACTTTGCCCTGCATGCTAACAGTTCTGCCAGTTCACCACCTTGGCAATAACTCTAATAATAACAATAATAATAATAATAATAGCAACAAAAACAACAATATTGATAGTAGAGTTGGTGGTGATGGTGTTGCTGGTGTTGCTGGTATTGGTGGCAATGATATCAGTGATGATAATAATGATAATAATGAAAGGAACAGGTGGAGTCTTCCCATGTCCTGATTAATGATACATCTTGTGATGGTGTCACAATAAAAACACCGGCAATTGCGCAACTGCTTATTTTGAAGGAAATTTTAAATATTCACAGGAAATTGTAGATAGTCCAGTCTTTGGGAATAGTAGGAGGAAGAGATGTTCACCTTGTTGAATTTTTGAATTTCTAAAGTTTTTTTTCTTTTGGAATTTTTCTTTTCTTTTTAAATGTTTTGCTGTGGTTTACAGTTTTTGTAGTTGTGCAGTATGTATATATTGGCAGGTGCTTACCTCCTTAATAGTTTGCATTTGTGTTGTTACAGTAGAAGGCATGTTTACATATTCAGGTAGTCAGGGAAAAAGGAAAGATAAAATGTTCACACAAAATTGGAGATATTAAAGTTTCTAAATTGTTTGAGATGTTCGTTCAGAGAAGACTGTAGTGTTTTTGCAATAAAAAAAGGATGTTTACATTTTCGAATACTCAGGGAGAAAGGAAAGGAAGAAAAGGAAGATAATTTTTTTTAGAGAACTGTAGATATTAAGGTTTTAAAATTTACTAGAGATGATCTTTTTTCTGTCTGAACAGAGGAAACTGTAGTGTTCTTGGAATAAAGAGGATGTTTACATTTCTAAATACTCAGGGAGAAAGGAAAGGATAGGTATTCACAGAAGTTGTAGATATTAAGGTTTTAAAGTTGATCATCTATGTGTTTGAAAACTGTAGGTATGTAAGTTTCTTAACTTATTTTGAGGGAAATTCAAAATACTCACAGGAAATTGTAGATATTCCAGTCTTTGAGATTTATTTTTCAGTTGTCCTGCTGGGTTGTATTAGTGTTTCTGTGTCTTCAGCTGCTGACAGGCCAGAGCAGCGAAGAACACATTATTATTATTATTGTTGTTGTTGTTGTTGTTGTTTTTGTTGTTATTATTGTCATAATCATCGCCATCATCATCATCATCATCATCATTATTATTATTACAATAATTGCAGGCTGTGGGTGAATTTTGAGGATAATAATGATGATGTCACTGTTTAGTTAACCACAGGTGTCTTCTAACATGACAATCATATTTTTTTACTAGAATTCTTACTATTAAGTGGTTTACATTTAATGGCTCTTAACTCTCCTTGTATCTATATTAAATTTCCCTTGATATATGTAAAATCAATAAAAGCAACAAAGGATAAAGGATACTGATAGTATATATTGATCCTTTGCGGGACATATCCTGCATTTCATGCTTGAATAGTTTTGGTTGTACTACTGGGTTGTTAATGCTGCCTTGCTTTATTGACTGACTGTCTTGGCTGTCTGCCAGTGTTAATACACATTTTTACCAACCATGTGAACTGAAGCAGCATGAAGTAAAATACTTTGCTCAACAACACAAACATTCTCCCTGCTGGGCCAGGAATCAAACTCATGACCTGATGATCAAGGGCTTAGTAGCCTAGCCACTAGGCCACATGTCTTCTTTAGAATCAATTTGAAAAACTAAGAAATAAAGATCAGTGAGTTGTTATAGTTGATCAGCCTGCTTGAGATAGCAATCAAATTTGTATACTACAAAAGTAAGGAAATTTGTTCATACATCCGCCCTCCCCATATATATATATATATATATATATATATATATGATTAGATGTGTTTGATGTGTGACAATTAAGTTACACATGTTTCAGCTCAAATACTCCCAGGAACCCAGTTCAAGAAGAACCAATTAAATATGTTGAGAAAAATTAAATTCAGGAAATTTAAAGACAGTTTTCAGTGGCACATTCACAACTCTGACAAATTGTACATACAAAACTG
>NC_068982.1:32251996-32254645 GCF_001194135.2 Octopus bimaculoides
ACACACACACACACATATATATATATATATATATATATATATATATATACATACACAACAGGGTTCTTCCAGTTTCCCTCTATCAAATCCCCTCACAAGGCTTTGGTCAGCCCGAAGCTATAGTAAAAGACACTTGCTAAAGATGCCTCGCAGTGGATGGTAAGCAAGCTACTTACCACACACCCACTCCGGCGCTTAATTGTATATAAATAATTGATAACAAAGAGGAGTGATGGACCTTTGCTGAAATTGCAGCAACTAGGATGCATAATTGCATACAAAGCAATGTGCAGTTGCTGCAGATGAAACATATGTAGATCAGTGTTATATATGTTTCAGAAAACCTTTTATCTAAAAATAATGTAACAAGCACTACTGACGCAATAGGGCATGGTACTGATTTATAAAAAAACATTTAGTATACTTCATATCAGGTCATCCCATAAGTTCTGTCCAAATTTTGAATAAAGAAAACTTGGGATCAAATGTCATATTTAATTGAAATTTAATCGTCAATGTACTTTCCCTGCCATTTGACAGCCTTCCTACTTACTAAGACTTTGGTCTTTGCTTGGTTAACCCTAAGGCCCTTCCATTCTAGAGCTTGCTTCCACACCTTAAACTTCGTCTCCAGTTCTGGCAGTGACTCAACTATTAGAGCAAAATCATCATCATAGAGGAGCTCCCAGGGGCAGCCTGTCTTGAATTCCTCTGTTATTGCCTGGAGGGCTATAATGAATAAGAGGGGGCTGAGGACTGATCCTTGGTGAACCCCTACTTCCACTCGGAATTTTTCACTATACTCATTGCCAACCCTCACCTTACTGACAGCATCCCTATACAGGGCTTGTATAGCTCTTACCAGCCACTCATCTATCCCTAGTTTCCGCATTGGCTACCTGATAAGGTATCGGGGGACCCTGTCAAAGGCTTTCTCCAAGTCAACAAAAGCCAAGTACAGAGGTTTATCTTTGGCTACGTATTTCTCCTGCAGTTGCCTTACCAGAAATATAACATCAGTGGTGCTTCTGCCTGGCACAAAACCAAACTGCATCTTGTCTAGGCTAACTCTCTCCCTAATTAATTGTTTGTTTGCTATGATGATATTTAAGGCAGTGAATTGTCAGAATCGTTAGCACGCTGGGCAAAATGCTTAGCAGCATTTAATCTGCCTTTACATTCTGAGTTCAAATTCTGCCAAGGTAGACTTTGCCTTACATTCTTTCCTGGTCAATAAAATAAGTACCAGTAACAGGAGTTGATGTAATCGACTTTCCCCTACACCCTGCCATGAACTTGCTGGTCTTGTGCCAAAAACTGAAATTAATATATATAACTGTACTACATAATGAAATTTCTTAATCCTTATCACTGAATATCATCATAGCAAACAAACAATTCTATTGATATAATTTTCTACTTATATTTAACTTAATATATATTTATTATATTCATATTTATTTTTTATCCCTTTGTGTATACTTTCGTTAATTTTGTATACCAGTTCAGTAAATAAATATTATTATTATAATCATTAGTACACTTTTATTGTTTGGATAACATTTTTCAATGAATTCATAAATGCTCAGATATAATCATTATAAGTTCTTTAACACTTTCTTTCTCTAATTGAATTATTGTTTGGAAAGAAAAATTGAAAAAAATTTAAATACTGAATCAATAATAAAACTCATATCTGAATATTGTTTATGTTATTATTTTTTTATATCATTCTTTGTTATATTTTTTCTTTTTTACTGTAAGTGATATAGAGATTTAATTACAGTTTGTTTTTATTTTTTGTTGTAATATATTAGTAACTTTTTGAATTTTTAAAATATTAAAATTTCTGGACTTTCACCAAACACAACCAAAAATTAATGCCATAAATTATAAGTTCTGCCAGACTAATTTGATTGGTTACATTTCAACACTATGCAGATGTTTTCATCAGATGATTTATTATGTGATCACACAGTGAGATGACAAAGTCTTTTGTAACAGACAGGGGAATGTGTTTAAATTATGTATATTTTTTTCTCTAAATCAAGGAAGTCAGAACCAAAATGTAAAATGAATAAAAACTAAAACAAAAGTATATATAGTTATGCATTTTATTCTATTTCTCCATCCTTTTTACCATTAGCTTTTATAAAGTTTGTCATTTAAGATAGATATATAGGAATTCCAAATGTGGAAGTCATAAAATTAATATCCAGTTATTTATGTATCTTTATTAAAATAAATTTGTTAGCTAACTACATATTTTTCTTATTCATTCATAATTTTATTATTTTACTAGTATGGAGTGATGAATTGATAAAAATCTAATAAGTGAAGAATTGGACAAAATATATTGTGCTGTTTGTTCTGGCCCTTTTGCTTTTGAGCACAAATTCCAGTTAGTCAATTTTGGTTTTCATTCTTCTGTAAAGGTTGATTTAATTGGTTGTTCTCTCCTTGCAAGAATTTCTTGCCTTATATCATCATCATCATCATCATCATCACCATCACTACCACCACCACCAACAACAACAACAACAACAACAACAACAAATCATCGTCGTTGTTGTTGTTGTCACCATCATCATCATCATCATCATCATCATCATCATCATCATCATCATTATCATCGTTTGACATTCATTT
>NC_068982.1:32254799-32272355 GCF_001194135.2 Octopus bimaculoides
ATATATATATATATATACATATATACACATACACACACACAATGATAACCAAGCTTAAATCCGTTATAAGGGTTAAGTTGCCCAAGGAGATGTACAGTGAAAATGTAAAAGCTATTTTAATCAATAAAGAAAAATATAACAAGTTGAAGGAAAAGTGTCAAATTGAGCAGCCAGGATTTGTGGTGGAGTTTGATGAACTGCCGCCAGTAATAGAATTAAGTGAATTAGAGCCATATATAAGATATTAAAAAAAAGAGAAAGATTGTTTTTTAAAAAAAAAGAAGAAAAAAGAATAATCAAAATGATGCTAATAGTGAAAAACAGGGAAAAAAAGAAAAGGATTACAAACTGAAAGTAAGAATGTTCAAATGGTACTGCATGTAAGTGGGGCACATGCTGCCATTTCATCACGATTTGATTTCATTATACATTTTTTAATTTTTTTCATTCGTTTTATGTTTTTTGTCCCCACTGTGGTGCTCTGTCTGTCCTTGTTTTGTCCCCTCTATGTTAATGGCCTGGGTGCCAAATAAAGTAAAGCAGTCAGTGAGGTACACTGTTCAGGCCAGTCACACAGACAACAAAATATGTCGCCATAATGCAGAACATATCATATTTATTATTACACTTTATGTTTCATAAATTTTATAAATTTTATATATATATGTGATATTTTTATATTTTCTTACACCTTTTCATAATTCTTTCATAGTGCTTGTAATTTATGAATAATTTTTTTTTACAAGATCTTTTATAAAAGTTTATCCTATATGAAAGTACTTATTTTATTTTATTTTACCTTTTAATCATATATTATTCAATAAATAGTTACACGACTATATCGATTTAGCTATCACTTCCATATGTGCTCTATTATGCATTTAGTATAACTCTAATCTAATTATCCCTTACATTCGATTTCATATTTTCAATATTCTATACTTATCCACCTGTAATGAGGATAATAATCCTTGTTTTGACTTAATATATGCTGAGTACTCCTACTTAGACAATAATTTATTTCATTCATAAATTTACTGTGGAATGATTTTATCCTGACCACCTTAACAATATGCTTAGGAAAGGCTTTATGAACTTTTTCTTAAATATTAAAGTACCCCATTATTAGGTTTTAGTTTAATTTCTGTCCTTTTCCTATATATTAATCTAAAATTCTTTTCTATAAATTCATTGTGGAATGGTTTTATCCTGACCACCTTAACAATATGCTGAGGAAAGGCCTTATGAACTTTCTCTTATATATTAAAGTATCCTATTATTAGGTTTTAGTTTAATTTCTATCTTTTTCCTATATATTGATCTATATTTGCTAAGCTATGAATTACTAAATCCCATATCACTCAATTCTAATTCCCACCTTTAGAGCTTATTTTTACCTCTTTTGTTTTTCACTATATTCCCCTTTTATTTGATAATCTAAATAACTACTAGTCACCCCTATTCTTCCTTCTAGCTATAACCTCTTCCCCATCAGTCATTCTCTCATTAGCAGCTCTGAGACATATCCTTTTATGTAGATAAAACTAGATATATGGTCCCAGTAAAATAAGGGTCTGGGAAGTTATCTGACATTAATTAATTTATCACCATCAGCTGGAACATAGCTGACAACTCCCAGTGGACTTAATTCTAAATGGTTGTAGAATATATGCTGCATAAAATCTTATAACTAAAAATGAATATAAATATAAATAACTATCTCACCACTCCTATATCTTGACCCCTACTATTTTCCTCTGCTGTTCCTAAATTATAGTAAGCTTAATAAGATATGCATTATTCTCTAAATTCATTCTGCCAAAAATATAGCATAATGAAACAATGTAATTATTTTGGTTTCTAGTACTGATATAAATTTGGTAAAGACGGTTTGTCTTTTATATTGGAAATCTATATGATCATTTACTTCTGAGGAGAGCAGTTTGTTTCAAATTGATGTAATGTTTTCATCGATCGATTAAATGGAGCTGCTTGAAATTGCTGTAATGTATTGATACCTGGACATCCTTGTTATTTATTTGCATATATGTATGTATATATATATATATATATATATATATATATATATATATATATATATATATATATATATATATATATATATACACAGGCACACACAAACACACACACACACATACATTCATATACATATATAACTTAGTATATTGGGAGAAGAGACCAGGCTTAAAGAAAATAAGTACTAGCTTTGATCAGTTTGACTAAGACTTCTTCAAGGTGATGTCCTAGCATGGCCTCACTCTAATGAGTAAAACAAGTAAAAGATAGATGATAAAAGATTTATGCTTGACGGACTGAACCAGTGCGTGTGTTTATTACCGGCATAATGCCTCTCCTAAGGTTTAATTGTATAGCCAGATAGGTTCACACACAAAATATGCCAGTCACCATGCTGTACATCATAGCAGAATAACTTATCACTTTTATTGCAACAGTGTGTTCAGCACACTTGGCTCATTGCCACACAGGATTCAGGGACATGTGTCCCACCAGCCTGAAATAGCCTGGCCTTTGAGCCTAAACTAAGCCAATGGCTTTGTTTATACTTTCAGCAACAACATATTGAAACACTGAAATTCCAGAATCCTGCCCAATAACAAACTGTGGCTAAGTTGTAATATCATCTTCTATTGTATAGTCAATTACATTGACTTTGGTACTTATTTTATCATTGTTGCATATTTTATAGAACTCAGAAAAATAAGAAACTAAATTGAGCTGAACAAGTGTTCAGCCCTGTATTTAAACGAATATATTCTGCAATTCACTTGCTATAGTATTCAAATTTACATTTTCCTTTTCTATATATTTGTGCTTGTTGAATAAGCAATGAATGCCATTATTATTGCATGTTATAAAAGAATATTGGATTGACAGAACCATTTAAAGACCCAATAAAATGGTTTTTATTATAGCTCTTCACCTTTGAGTTCAAATTTCATGTAGAAGTAAACCTTACTTTTTGTTCTTCCCAGAGTAACAAAACAAAATAACCAATTAAGTACTGTGTTTACTTATACTTGTGGTGGCATTCAACCAGGGTGAGTTGAGCTGGCTCCCGTTGCTTGGAGTTTCAGTGGTAATACATGTTCACATGTGATCCCTGGTCACATGCATTCACAGTTTGGGATCGTGTGATCCATAGCAGTTCTTCACATCCATTGTTGACCCTCACAGATGATTCACAGACCAAATCACTGCCAATAATTGGAGCAGATATAGTCTGGGTTTAAAGCAGGTTCTAGAGACATGCTCTAACAAAAGCTAAGGGATGGCCACTCGCACTTGTCTTCCAGCACATTGGACACCAATCCAGAATTTATGAGAACATATGCGCTAGATAGTTGCTGAACCTACGCTAGGTTCATCTGTCCTTCTGTCAAGTCTTGTTTTTAGTCCTGCTTTGTTTCTAGCAACCTTCCTCCCAGGCAAGCCTAGTAGCTTTGTCATTTTAGTTATCAGTGATCCAACAGTTGCTGATAACTAAACAATTAAGTACTGTTGCTGATTTACTTGACTATAATCCTTTACAGAATTTGAGGCTCTATGTCTATGCCAGAAATCAAGAGAGAGATGTTTATATGTCACAGTACTGATAATTTAGTTGACCTTACCATTTCTTCAAAATTTGTAGCCTTGTATTTATATCATAAATTATCATTATATATATAAGGGTGGTTGATAGAAAGAATTATGTGGTATATAGTTACAGCTCTTTACAATCTGAGTTCAAATCTTATCAAAATCACCTTTCTCTGTCACCAAACCAGTCAAGGAGTTTGAAACTTCCACATGAAGTCAAGGAGACAGTAGACACACACACACACACACACACACTCACTTATACATGCATATGTATACAATGAGTTTCTTTCAGCTTTCCATTAACAGATCTACTCACAAGACTTTAGAGTTGAAGACCCTTGCCAAAGGTGCCACACATTGGAACTGAACTCAAGACCATGTTGGTGGTAAACAAACCCTTTGTCACACATCCACACCTACACCTAAGTGTTTATTGTTAAATAGGAATGAATGAATCTAGTTTGAATTCAATGACTTTTAAAATAATTTATCAGGGAACTATGCTTCAAATCTGACAAATTTATAAGAATTCATGAAAGAGAATTCTAGTCCTTACTCAAAGATAATGCTACCACGATAAAGATTATTACTGAAATGGGTGAAGAATATTGTGTATAGGTAATCAACAGGAAGCAACCTCACTTGATAAGTAGAATGGGAATAGGTTGAAATAAATTGAATATTTTACACTTTGAGCAAGCAAACTATCAAAAAAAAAATTAACCAATGATTCAATGGAGTATATGGATGGATTGACAGTAAATTAAATTTAGACATGCCAAATATTCTGAAGTTGTTATACAATGCAAGGGAAGACTGAAAAATGTATAGGAAGTAATGAGGTCACATCCTACCTTGCTGGGCTTCACATATAAGATGAGGCAGGTAGAGATGAGTAGCAATATGCTGTATGACAGACCTGACTAACTAGAAGAATGGGCACCAAAAATAAGGAAGAAGAGAGGGTGAAGAAGGGAGGTGGATGATGATGACAATGAGGTTGACAATGATGATAATGATAGTTTTGGTGGTGGTGGCTGTAATGCTACTGAGAGGAATATCATTATATTATATAAGGTATCTTATATAATTTAAGATGAAAATAAACCTATTAAACTTTCTGATGTAATAATCTATGTAAGAAACTAACTTTTCAGATGACATGTAAAACATGAAATTTTGTTATTAGCAGATTTCAAACTTAATTTTATATCTTTTTTGTTTTGTTTTGTTTTCTTCTGTGTTTTTTTTTTGTTTTTTTTCCCACAATGCCTGAAGTTATAAATTTTAAATTGTTTCTTGTTCTGATTTTATTTTTACACTCGAAAGTAATCATAGATTTAATTAAATCATTCCTATCACATTCATGATTTTATTTTCTTTCAATTTCGAAATCAAACAACACACATTGATTTGCTAATGCTTAAAACAGCACATTTCAAGAATCATTGAAAATGCCATATTTAATCTACATTTTCTAGATCTCCAAGTTCCAATATTTCTTCTGATAGTATGCAACAGAGAACAATGAAAGGAAATGTTTTAAAAAAAATATCTAAGACATTAGAATTGGTTGGCAACCAAATTGGTAGATTTTAAGAGATTTATAAAAGTGGATGAAAGACTTTGGAACAATAGCAATAAAATGAATAGCAGTAATATAACACCACAAACTACATTTAAGCCTTCATTATTTAACTGTCAATATTGTGAAAGAGAAAAATATACATATCTACATATGTAAACTTTCCTTTTCTTCTTAACTTGAAAACATTACAACTCAGAAATCTTCAGTTAAATATGGAACATGATAGCAACTCTTTCACTTTACAACTTTACAGGAAATAATTTTTATTGATCTTCAAAGTGTAGTTTGAATAACAGAAAGACTAGCACATTAGGTGATGAAATTTTTATTGTGATATTATCCATGGAGAGTAAAACAGTAATATTTGAAAAAAATGCTCATGAATCCAAACTATTGACAATCAATTTTCCATACGAATACTATTACTACTGTTACTACTACAACTTTTTTTTGATCTTTAGTAATATGACAACATAGCATTGTTTAAAAAAAAAGCCACAGATTCTGATAAATGATATAAAGTATCAACAGTAGGTCAGACACCAGGTTGCTCAGAAGGCAAATGCTGGTTTCCTATGATTAAAGAATCAAAGTTCCTTCCTGAACCATAGGCTCTTGAGGGTGGTTTCCTTCATTCTCTGGCATATATATACCCCACCCACACTCTGGACAGGACACAGCAATGTGAAATGAAGTGTTTCACTCAAGAACACAATGCATTGCCCAGTCCAGGAATTGAAACCATAGTCTTATGATCATGAGTGCAACACCCCTAACCACTTAGCTATACACCTCTCCTGTTTCTCTTGATGGTTTGGTTTAAATATTAGCTGATTGATGATAGGTTATGACACATGTTATTGGGTGTATTTAAAATTATAAAGCTAATTGGTTTTCTTAATAATATTTGGCATATTTTGTTACAAAGTCGTAATTAATATGTATAAGAACTTTCTTTAATTATTTCATGCTAGAAATGTGAATAAAAACCAAGTCATATTGGATTCAAATTTTGGCCTTGTGCCAAAATTTGAGCACAAGTCTCAGAGTGCTCAACTGGTACCTAATTTTATCGACCCCAAAAGGATGAAAGGCAAAGTCAACCTTGGTGGAATTTCGATTCAGAACATGATATGCTGCTAAGTATTTCGCTTGGTGTGCTAACAATTCTGCCAGCTCACCACCTTAAAAGCAAGAGATATTAACCAAGATGAAGGCAACAAGATGGCAGAATCATTAACATAATAATAGGCGCAGGAGTGGCTGTGTGGTAAGTAGCTTGCTTACCAACCACATGGTTCCGGGTTCAGTCTCACTGCGTGGCACTTTCGGCAAGTGTCTTCTACTATAGCCTCGGGCCGACCAAAGCCTTGTGAGTGGATTTGGTAGATGGAAACTGAAAGAAGCCCATCGTATACATGTATATGTATATACATGTGTGTACATGTTTGTGTGTATGTGTTTGTCCCCCCAAAATCGCTTGACAACCAATGCTGGTGTGTTTGTGTCCCCGTAGCTTAGCGGCTTGGCAAAAGAGACCGATAGAATAAGTACTAGGCTTACAAAGAATAAGTCCTGGGGTTGATTTGTTAGACTAAAGGTGGTGCTCCAGCATGGCTGCAGTCAAATGACTGAAACAAAAAAAAAGAATAAACTAGGTTTTTCATAAACTGATTGAAATCAACAAAATATGTCCTATATCTTCTTTATCAATTTCATCAACCCAGTGCTTGGCTGTTACTGATTTTATCAATCCCGTAAGAATGAAAGGCAAAGTTGATCCCAGCAGCATTTGAACTCAGAACCTAAAGAGAGAGGAAATTATGCTAAGTATTTTTCCCCAGCATGCTAATAATTCTGCCATTTCACTGACTTACTGAGTATTAAACAATTGTATATATAGGCACAGGAGTGGCTGCGTGGTAAGAAGCTTGCTTACCAACCACATGGTTCCAGGTTCAGTCCCACTGCATGACACCTTGGGCAAGTATTTTCTGCTATAGCCTCAGGCCAATCAAAGCCTTGTGAGTGGATTCAGTAGATGGAAACTGAAAAAAGCCCATCGTATATATATATATATATATATATGTGTGTGTGCTTTGACAATCAATGTTAGTGTGTTTACATACCTGTAACTTAGCAGTTCGGCAAAAGATACTGATAGAATAAGTACTAGGCTTACAAAGAATAAGTCCTGGGTCGATTTGTTTGATTAAGGTGATGCTCCAGCATGGCTGCAGTCAAATGACTGAAACAAGTAAAAGAGTGAAAGAGTCAAAGGCAGTGATCTGGTAGAACCATCAGTACACCAGGCAAAATGTTTAGCAATATTTCATCCAACTTAACGTCCTGAGTTCAAATTCTGGCAAGGTCAGCTTTGCCTTTCATCCTTTCATGATTGATAAAATAATAAGTACCAGCTGAACACTGGGATTGATGTAATTGACTTAACTACACCCCTGAACTTGTTGGCCTTGTGCCAAACTTTGAAACCAATATTCAAAATTGTATGGGAAACTAGCACCATCAAATAAGAGTCTAGTTTTATTTTCAACGGAAATGTTCATATTAGTGTATCAAAAGATAATGGTTCAAAAAGTGAATGCATTGGAAATGTAGAATATGCTTGCTTAACCTTATTATTGAAATGCTTTTCCTGGTCCGTTTCTTTCTATTTTTTCCCAGTGTTTTGACAATTCTTTTTAAAGTTAGACAACCACATAAAAACAAAAAGCTTCAGGAATATATATAACCATAACCTACATTTGCAAAAATGTATTGAATCAAACACAGGTTTCTCTTTGCTTAAAGCTGCTGTTTTTTTGTTTGTTTTTTTTTTTAAGTCTATCTCACATTCCTTTCAAATCTTACTCTACAAAACCGACATTAATTTTTGGGTATCTTTAAAATATTGTGCATCCATGGCTGAGTTTTTAAGAAATTCACCTTATAATCAATGTGGTTTTAAGTTCAGTCCCACTGTGTGGCACCTTGGACATGTGTCTTCTATTATAGCCCCAGGCCAGCCAAAGCCTCAAGAGAAGATTTGCTAGTTGGGGACTAGAAGAAATCCTTTGTATATGCTTATATGAGTGTGTATCTTTGTATGTGTATGTGTGTGTGGTGTGTGTGTGGTGTATGTATGTGTGTGTATGTGCATATATAGCTATGCAAATGAATTTGTATTACCTTGTCTATACCTGTCCTTTCACTGTGTGTAAACAAAAGGTTTGTTAATCCCCCCACATAAATCATATCCATGCTGCTTGTTGTTTGAAAGATTGAGAGATTATTACCCCATTTAGCAACAAGTGTGGGTTGGCAACAAGTAGGGTATTAGACAGTTAAAATCTCTTCCCCAACATATTCTTATTTAACCTATGTAACATGGAAGAAGTAGATATTAAAATGATGGTGATGTCAAAACAACAACCATTGTGGAAATGAATTTAGAAAGTTTAACACTGAATTATTTTCCAAAAATAATTCCCCTTTAGAACCAGGATTTCAACAGCAAAGCAATTTAGAAAACTCACTGATTCAATGTTTATACTGAACATACACAAAAATGTTGATGAAAATTATTAAATTTTCTTTTGCTGTTCACAACAATGTTATTCACTTCAATTATATGTATTGTTACAACTAATTCACTGTTAGGAATTAATTACATTGCCAATATTATTGTTGCCATTGTTATTTTTCCCTTTTAATTAAGTGTCCATTATGTGCAGCCGTAGTTAAAATAATTTGATTTATTAAGGTAAATGTTACACCAATTATTTAATTAATAAAATAAGTGTAAAGCTACTTTATTAAACTGCAGGTTAATAAGCTTTATACAAGGTATATATAAAAGTCAGTTAGATCTTAATTAGCAGCTTCAACATCAACTCATCTGATTATGACAGAAAAGTTTATATGAACAAAACCACCAAGTATTTGTATGATCATTCCCATTGCTCTGATTTCTGTGTGATAATAGGCTTAAGTTATACAAAACTTACAACATTTAGAATAGGCATATATCAGGTCATCCCATAAGTTCTGTCCGAATTTTGAATAAAGAAAACAAGTGATCAAATATTATATTTAACTGAAATTTACTCATCAATGTACTGTCCCTGATTATTTATGACTTCCTTCCATCTATTTACAAGCTTTTTAATCCCATCAATGTAAAACTCTTTTGGTTTCAAAGCGAAGAACTCTGAAATGTCAGTTTCAACCTCTTCCTTGCTTGTGAAAATTATGTCCCCCAAATGATTCTGTAAACTATGAAAACATAGTAGTTTGAAGGAGCAAGGTCAGGAGAATAAGGTGGAAGAGGAATTTTTTCCCAACCAAGCTCTTCGATCTTCTGTGATATGATTTTTGCAGTGTAGGGTCGTGTATTGCCTGATGAAACATCACTCCTTTTCAATTCACTAAAGCGGCTCATTTTTTCTTCAAAGCTTGGATCAAATGCTCTAATTGCTGACAGTAGACTTGAGCATTGATTATTGCATTAGGTGGTAACAATGCAAAGTGAATTACTCATTTGCAATCCCACCAGATAGAGAGAAGAACCTTTTTCCCATGAAGTTCCCTTCTCGGTTGTGGTTGAGCTTTTTCCCTTTTACCAAGCCACTGCATATGACATTTAACATTTTGATAGAAGATCCATTTTTCATGACCAGTCACAAGTCTATCCAAAAAGGGTGACATAAGTTTGCAAGAATGGAGAGAAGAGCAGATGTCAACTCGGGATTTGCGGTTGCTTTTGGACAATTCATGAGACACCGATTTCCCAAGTTTAGGAACCTTTCCAAGTTGCTGAAGATGACAATTAACAGTTGTATGGTTTGAACTAAGCTTTATTACCAATTCTTCAAAAGATAATGCAGGATTTTCTTCAAGTAATGCCTCAAGGAGCTTATCATCAAACTCAACTGGACGTCCTGTTTGATCTTCATCTTCAAGGCTGATATCTCCACCTCTGAATTTTGCAAACCATCTTCTGCAAGTTCTTTCATTCAAGCATTATTTCCCATAAACTGTGTATATGTTTCGAGTCACTTTGGCTGCAGAGTTTCCTTTTTTGTCCTCATAAAGCATTATGTGTCTTAAATGCTCTTTGGATACTTTCATGTTAGAAAGGGTTTTAATCAAAGAAATTTTAATTCTATTATTCTGTAAAATAACATTTAATTAGTTTAAATGTATACAAATGCATAAAAATAATTTCTAATTCCATTAGACATTCTAGAATTCTATTAAATTTCATTCAATTTTAAAAAAGGTAAAATCGGACAGAACTTATGGACTGACCTGATAAAACAGGAAATATTTATCTGTTATTATAGTTAAAACATGATGGGCAGCAAACTGGTAAAACTGTAAGCACGTTGGATGAAATGCTTAGCAGCATTTTTTCTAGTCCTTTATGTTCTGTGTTCATATTCCACTGAGGTTGAATTTGCTGTCATCCTTTTGGGATTGATAGAATAAGTTCCAGTAAAGTACTGGGGTTCATGTAATTGATTTGCCTCTTCTCTCAAAATTGTTGATCTTGTGTTAAAATTAGGATTGTAGTTAAACGATGTAAAAGAGCTCCTTTAGTTGTGAATGACCATTGGATTGCACCTAGAATTTTCCTCTCCAAGGCACAAGTCCGAGTAAGGTTGTTTATGGTAGGCCAGCAATTGCCTATGCATACCAACCTTCTATCTATACATCACCGATGTTATTGAAGAGAAAGGCAAAGGCCAATACAGCTTGGTATCAGTGAACTGATGTAACAGGAAATTAAGTCTTGCTTAAGAGTATAACACACAGCCTGGTCCAGAAATCGAACTCACTACCTCATGATTGTGAGCCTGATACCATAACCACTGAGCCATGTGCCTTCACAAAAACGATGTATCAAAGAACAAAAAAACATGTTATTCAAAAGACACCTTTTGTTGATTAGCTGGAAATGGAAAAGGTACCAAAAAGGAACTATGAGCTAAAGTTATTGAGCCAAGTATTCTTTATAGTACTGTAAGTTTTTGTCAGAGACAGTTTTACTCATTTGGAAAAGAGAAGATATTATGCATCACACTTACAAGAAGGTGTATTATAAAGGTTTACATGCATCATTGAAGATTCTACTCCAGCTGTTTGGATCAGGTCATAATAGCAAATCTCTTTATCAGCAAGTTCTATTCTGCACTTTACATCTCATTTACAAAGCTGTTTGCAATGAAATAAACTAATTCTTGATCTATTTCAATGCATAATTCCATTATCAAACTTAGTTCTTAAACTTATTAACGCAATATTCACCTTCACTTCTGCAGAACATTTTCTTCCTGTTTATACCTTTGTTATCACATGCTATGTAGCACATGTTACATTTTCAACCTAGTTTCATCAACATTAAACCCACCTAACATTGTTTAAAGGTAGAAAAAAATCTCTGAGATAGAAGAAATTAAAGATAAACTGCAAGTTTAAAAATAAATAGTTGCAAAAAAAAATTAAGATAAACAGAAAATTATATCAGAATATTTTTATCATATCTTTCCATTGTCTTTGTTCTAGATGTGCAAATTTCATAGACTAAAAGAAGCAACATGCTAAAAAGAAAAAAAAAAGGACAGCAAATTTTATATATCCCTACTGAGCCATACATATTATCTGTAACAATTTAGTTTTTGCATTTTTTTATTACATCATAAATGTTGTCTGGTGGTAGAACTTACATTCATGCAAGTTTTACATTTTAGAGTTTACTATTTAGATTTCAGTACATATGCATATATATATATATATATATATGAGAGAGAGAGAAACAGAGACAGACAGACAGACACACACACACACACACACTTAAGATATCATTTATGAGTTGAACATGACTCTTACTGTGACCTATCAGTGATACAGCAATTTTTCTCTTGCAAGTCCTGTTTATTGGAAATTTTTTCCTTTCACAACTTATTTTTTCAGTACTTCTATGTGAAGTCTTATTCGGAAATGTTACCTTTGAGTACTAAGAAAGCTGTTGATTTGATAGGTGATATATCTCCATTTGTTTTATTTAACCAGATCAGCAAATATTATATTTGATTAAGAATCCTCTACATTCAGAAATTGAGTTTTTCCCCTAGATAATGTTGTTTTCTTTCTACTTTACAGTGCTATCATAGCTTTATGATTCTTCAAAGTGGTGACATCAACAAGTCATGAGAGTTTTCACACAAGTAGAAAGCTCTCAAACAAATCTACTAAAAATTCGACAAAGGAGAAAAGAGAATTGAACAACTGCAATAGTGTTTTCTGCAATCAGTTTCTCTCTAACTTTCCCCAGAGTCTTCTTTTCCTTCAATGTGTGTGTGTGTGTATGTGTAATCCGAATAAGAAGACAAAGAAAGAGCTTAGCACATCTTTGATGACTAGTTACAATTGTTTTTAATACCATTGTATGCAAATTTTCAGTGCAGAAAGTTATGTAAGTATTTGCAGCTTCAAACGTTAGAGCAGCACTCATTCAGCCTTGCATCAAAGGTGCACTCTTGCCTTGTGCATCTGCAAAGCATTGCATTTTGCAATGCACAATGTAAGAGCTTGCCTTGTGGTACAGAAACATTTGTAACTGGTCATTAAAGACTTGCCAAACTCTATCATTGTCTTCTTATTCGGATTATATTTTACTCTTTGCTAAATCCACACACTGGTTTTACCAATGTGACACTCGGATTTGCAACTCAAGTAGAATTTCGATCTTACTTGAGACTACAATTGAAGAGTGGATATAGCCTCAAGCTTAGGTGGAGTGCGACATTCGAAATACCCCCCACCTTCCTATTCTTCCGGGATCTTTATATGCATACATACAGACAGGCATGCATGCATACATACATACATACATACATACATACATGAAGTCATCAAGCAAGTCTCATATGACAAAAGGAGTGCACTCAATATAACAAATATAGTGTGTATAATTTTAGAAGCATAGAACAGGCACCTCATAGTTTTAGAAGTTTCAAAATCATTCAAGGGCACATAAGTATGGATGGTTTGTACACCTTATGATGACTCAACGTATGAAATGCATTTTTTTTTTCTACAAAACTATATAGGCTGATGATAAAAATCCCATGGCCAAAAACGAAGTTAAGAAATCTGACATAGCAGGAAAAGTATGATTTAACTGTATCCACGAAATAATTTGCCCATATAATTATCTACATCAACACTTCACCACATCATAAGATAAAAAAAAAAAAGTGAAGAATGTTGAAATGTGATGCTCAAATATGACCATCAACAAATCCATTGTAGACAATTAGAATATGGATTTAAATAATTTATTCCTAAGCTGAATTCGCATGAAACATTAAAAGCTTTGTGTGTTAAAGAAAAAAAAACGTGTGCTTGAATTACCCATCGCTTGTAATATACTGTTCCTGTCACGTGATCATACTGACATGATTGGCTGAAACGTAACCTAAGTATATATTTTATGTCGATGTAGAGAACTGTTTCTTTCTCCCAGACGAAATTACTTCCCCGAAAGGTAAGACTTGTTCTTTCTCGTGTTCAACTAATTTATTCCACTTTGAACTTCTTATGCTTACTAATTGCCCAACGTAGAGCAGCATCAGTTTCCTCTATCTTACCATTTATAAAACCATATTGATTTGATTTCATTCTAAACTGAAATAAAGATGTTCTTATTCACGTAGCTTTATTAGAAAAAATGTATAAATGTCCATGTCTCTGCATACAATTACAGCTATCGTATACCTATGAATTTACTTAGAAGATACAACAGAGCCGGTTTATTGAACAGTGAGATTCATAGATATAGATCTCATCTTTCAATCGATTACAAACGAAATTAATGGCTATTTTCCAATACCATTTGGTCGGTAGGAAAATAAAGGAAAATGGCTGTATCTCATAAAATATTTAAATTTCTGCGAATTATCATTGAATCGAACAGAGGCAGTCATTTTAACAACTTTGCTTACAGTGTGTTTGCTTCAAGATGAAATAGCTCACCTCTGCAACATTGCCAATGTTGTAAGCCATGCGATCATTTCCATTATCCATAGCGTCTGAATCAAACCTAATGTCGCAACAAATCTTTTTCTCTTACACCACTCATCGTTAACAGGGGCAGAGAAAGTTATTACCGGCAGCTAAGTTAACTTTTGTGTGTGGTTTGGTAGACCATGTTATAATTGTAGAATAAAATCATTGATGAGAGCAAAGGTGTTTCAAACGTAATCTCGTTCTCAAATCTTAAAACTCGCATTTTCTTTTCTTTTTTATGCGGAAATACGGTTTATTTGGTTTTAATTTGATAGTCGACATCAGGTTATAAACTCGGATCAAGACAGTGTTGCTGGCTTGTCTTCCATTGACCTCTACATCTAATAATGTACTTAAATAAGATACAGATTTGCATTCACGTGTTAATTTTTCTTTCTGTCTTCTGTAATTGTATTTTGGATTTCTATATAGCTCGTTTTACCCACCCAAATCGATTAAGACAGTATTACCATCTCATCACATTAGTACTGCCGTATCATATACTGGCTCGTATAATTGCGAGTTATATTGATTACTTAACAACAAAACTAATGATATATATTATGAAAGCAATACTAATGTCACCTTTGGGTATATTATCGGAATTTCTGTTCAAGTTGTTGCTTCATTTACATTTTTAATTCAATTATTTCATAGCATTTAGCAACATATAATGAGAAAATCCATATTTATAATTTGCGCTAATTCACGGTTCCATATGTGTGTGTGTGTGTGTGTGTGTGTGTTTCCATTTCTTCCTCCTCTTGATTTCACTTCTTTGAAATGTTGATTTTATTAATTTGTGTAGTATCTTGAAACTTGAAATGCAAAGCTATCATCAGATATAACTGAAATAAAAATAATAATCCTTTCTGCTAATAGGCACAAGGCTTGATATTTTGAGGAGGAGACCAGTCGATTACAGCGATCCCAGTACTTGATTGGTACTTGAATAATCAACTATAAAATGATGAAAAGCAAAGTCAACCTAGGTGGAATTTGAACTCAGAACATACAGATGGGCGAAATACTGTTAAATACTTCGCCCGGCATGCTAATGATTCTGGCCGCTCACATCCTGGCTATGGAGCTCAGGGCTAAAGGTAGAGAGTGAAGGCTTTATCTTGGCTACCCAAGATCAGAGCTTATTGATCCAGAACTATCAAACCAACGTGATGAAAACTGCAACTATGGGATAGAAACAGTCAACCACCTAATCTCCCGATGTAAAGTTTTAGCATGTGTAGAGTACAAATAAAGACATGACAGAGTTGGCCAATATCTACACTGGATAATGTGTCGGCATTATTAAATCAAAACTGCTGACAAATGGTACAAGCACCACCCTGAGACTGTAATTGAGGGAGAAAATGCAACTATTCTTTGGGATTTCCCTGTATGTACAGACCGGACCATCGAGGTAAATAAACCAGATATTGTTGTAAAAGACAAAAGCAATAAAGTCTGTTTATGGATTGACATGAGAATACCTTGTGACCATAATATCTCAGCAAAAAATTTTGATAAGCTCAGAAAATATAAAGATTTACTAATCGGAAAGATGTGGCATCTCAAGACGGTTACAATACCAGTGATTGTAGGAGCAAATGGAATGATCAAAACGGAACTGAAAATTATTTAAGAAAGATCCCTGGCTTACCATCCATGCAGGAAGTGCACAAGATTGTCTTAACTGGTACGTCACACGTACTGAGAAGAGCATTGTCACTGTGAATTTTCTCCTCCCCCCCCCACACACACCTTATTTAATTTGTTTACTTTTCTATTTTTATTTTTTCTCTTCGTTCCTTGAGATCCAGTCCTTTCCTGAGCAATACTGCCACCCCGTCTCCCATTCCAGGCCGACTAAGAGATGCATAAATCTCAAAATCATCTATCGACATGTGCTCGCACATCGCTGCGGAAGTTTTGCTGTTATTCATGTTGTTATACATTGTTCTGATGATTCCGTAAGTCGGAAACTGTGCTTTCGCTGACTGCTATCACATCCAAACGTAATAACCTGAGGTCATTGAGCAGGTGTCTCTGCTTCCAGGGTGACCCCAGGCGACGAGCATGGTCATGTTAAACACTGGGAGAATAAGGAAGTAGGCGAAAGCTAATTACCGAGGTCTTGTTGGGGAGGAGTGGTGGTACATTCTCCGTCTCTCTCACTGGACGTGGGTGTTCTCCCCAGCATGTCGTTATAAAGTCTTTTGTTACATGACTTTTGAAAATCCCCTACAAAGTCAGGATATTTATTTTTTAATGTGTTATAAGTGCTCTCTGTTGTTTTTTATTATTTTTATGTGCTGTGGTATGTTAGTGTTGACACTTGGAGCAACGAGAGTGCTCTGGTTAATGTCCATGTAATATTGAATGTCTTGCATTAACGTCTTGTTTTCTGTGTTAACAGCTGTGAAGTTTATAACTCTTGCTTTTTGTTTGTTTGATGCGGTGTAGTTTAACTGCTGTGCGTGTAAATTAAATAGCATTAGTGATCGTTGCAGAGATAGTGATGGTGATGTTGTTAGTAGTGGTGTGTTATTGTTGCTGCTGCTTCTGTCCATCTCCTTGTGTTCAAACCTACCAATCTCTTCCAGTGGGTGCGTTTTTTTTTTTATCTTCTTTTCTTTCCTTTAGTGGGGGCAACTATTTCCCAGTTCTGTTCCTCCCCTTCATTTTCGTGGTCCGAAAGGGGGTGTGGGATATCTTGTGGACGGTTTTGATTCTTTATTGAAATTGTTGTTGCAGTTGTTGTTTTGGGGTTTGTTGAGGTTGTCCTGGGATTTTCTGGTTTCTCCGAACACGTGAGGGACAAGACTTGCGGAGCTTTTTATGGTTTTTCTTTTGATACATTGTGTGTTGTAGTTTTGGGCGATCCTGATACTGTTGTTGCTTTTACTGCTGTCGATGCTAGTTGTTTCTCTGCTGTTGTTTCTACAATTGTTCTTGAAGTTGTTGCTGCTACTGCTGTAGGTGCTTCTGTGATCGCAGATGCTGCTATTGCTACTGTTGATTTTGCAGCTGCAGCCGCCTGCTTCTGCTGCTGTTGTTATGGTGGTGCTGTTGGCAAAAGTGCAGGTTTCTCTGCCTTTTTTATTTTTTGTTGTGAGCAGAAAGCCTTTAGATGGTTTGTGTTCCCGCACAGGTGATGTCTTGGCTTTCTGCCCTCGGCATCCACGTGTAGTTTTGACCCAACCGGTTGGCTTATATAATCCGGGACACTTTCCACACTTTGCTGATCAGTTTGTATTAGCAGCTGCATCCCC
>NC_068982.1:32272365-32283854 GCF_001194135.2 Octopus bimaculoides
CGGGACACTTTCCACACTTTGCTGATCAGTTTGTATTAGCAGCTGCATCCCCTGACCTAACCAGTTCTGCTTGTGAATCTTATCAATTTGCAGAATCTTGGTTTTCTCCTCTATGTCTTGGAGAATTGCAGCTACTAACCAGCAAATGTTAATTTCTGGTGGACTATTGAATAAGCTGATTCTGTATACTCTACGCCTCAGGAAGGTAGATATAAGAATTATTTCTTCACTCGTCAGGATAGCTGTCGAGTGTTCATTTGCTTCCTCCTGTGAGGCGAACCTCACCTTGACAGTCCCATACTTCTTGCCCCTGGTCACGTAGGTTTTGTTCTTCCACGCCGGTCTTAGGGATTTGTTTACTTGTGCTGCTTGTTCGAATTTTCTGTTTCTCACTCCGATTATTTTATATAGGACTGTCCGCAAACTGATTACATACTGGACAGTCCTAGGAATGTCTAGCGCCACATTTCTGTCACATTTCTTCAGCACGCATTTAGCATTCCTGAACTCATTTTCATCTAAGAGAATATCTTCACTTACTTGCCTTGTTGCTTGCGCGAAGTCGAAACCATTCCGATCGCATTTGCTTGTGTCGATTTCGTTGTTTTTTGTTTTTTTTTTTGTCAATCATGTCGGTGATGGTGGTGGTGGACCTGCTGCTGGCACCGGTGGTGGCAGTAGTTTTTTTTTTTTTTTTTTTTTTTTTTTTTTTTTTTTTTTTTTGCTCGTGTTGTTGATGCTTGTGATTTTCTTTTGTTGTTGCGGTGGTAAAGGGGAGGAAAGAGGTAAGCGCTATTCGTTCCACGTGCGCTATTGTTCTTATTCTTGTTGCTACAGCAGTCGTTGTCTTGTGCAACTTGGCTGTTCTGTCTTGCGGATAACCTGCTGTTATTTTCAGCAGACGGACGGTTTTCGTTCGCCATCTTTGATTTCAGAAAAAATGAGGGGGGGGGGTCGTCGTAACCCAAACAAATACCAAAATAGCCTCTAAGGGCTATAAATGGGAATTAATCAGTTCCCGAAGGTCCTTATTTGTTGAACTAAATAACAATAACAAACGCACTGTAAAAATATGTATAACAACATGAATAACAGCAAAACTTCCGCAGCGATGTGCGAGCACATGTCGATAGATGAACAATAATAATAATAATAATAATAATAATGATAATAATAATAATATTTCTTTATTGGCTACTATGACCAGAAAACATTGTGGACAATACAATAAAAAAAAAGGCATTGAAGGTTTACATAAAATCGAGCAAAAAGTTTGTGATAACACTGATAATAAAAGGAAAAAAACAATAACAGCGGTAACAAAACTAAAGTAATCGAAAATCCTCAATAGGCGGAAAAACTAAGGTGACAAAGGATCTTATATCCCAATTTACCCTGATGAGCAGGAGTACCACGGAAAGAACTCTCTCTCTCTCTCTCTCTCCTCCATACTTAGCCCACAGGTGCATGTATGGAGTAGGTTCATTCACCACCGTTTGACAAATTTACTGGAGGTAAGTGCCTCCCATTGCAGCCTCCTGAGTGAGACTGAAAAATATCGATGAGAGCTTGACCGAAGAGCAAAGTCCACAATACAACTTCTTTCACCATAACCCAATGACAAAAAGTGAGGAGGCGGGACTATCTTCCGATGGAGACGGCTGATAGCCAGATCCGACCTAGACGCAACATCAATTCGACATGATTTTACAAGTTATCAACACTCGAGTACTGTACAAGTGAGTGCAGGATGGTTTTGATCGTTCTAGGCACATCTCGAGCAGATGTAGCTGACAGCATCATCATGCTTGTAGAGTTTATCCCGAATCAGCAATGCACACTAGAGATTTCTGGAAATTTCCCACAGACTCTGGACCGAAATCCTCTGGAAAAACACCAGCTAGTTGGTTTTCATCACCCAACGTTTCCCAGAGGACGTCGTCGATCTTACCTAACCCTTTATAGAGTGTTATGGTGAAATATCCTCTAATTGCATTGCCCAACTGGTAGAGAGTTGTGAGATCCTAATAGCTTGCTAGGAGGAAGGTGTCCGGCTTCGGTCCATTGCTTTACTCAGGACTGCAGCTCTATCAAAGAAATGAACTGTGGAAAAGCGCATCAGGCAAACGGTGACCTCACCTGCCCAACATCAACGAAACGCTGGAGATGTCGCAACCTCAGCGTATGTCTTCGCATCATTAGCCATATCATGCGCAGTCCTACACACAGCTCTTGCTGACCACAAATGGACCGTCGGACCAACAGAACACGTCACCCCACAGAAAGTAGAAGAGCAAGCATTACATTCGGGTGAGCCATCAAGTGGGACAAAGCAAGATAATCAGGTGGTAGTATATGATAGATGCAATGTAAGAATTCATCACTTCTCATTTTAGTGATAATTTTCCCTTGGCCCATTTCTGGGTGAGACCAGGCCCCGGTTCGTTACCTCCTTCCAGTTCCTGGCTACCTGTAATTTTGGAGCAAATTAAACCCCGAGCAGTGTAACCGGTCCGTCTGTCCAATGCTCCACAATGCTATTAGATTGCATGAACCTGTCTCTCCGGGTACCGTGTTACCGGAACAATGACTCTTCCAAGTCACCTTTTTCTTCCGTTACCACCTCGTATTTCTTTAGAGCAGTGCTAATCACATCGGAGATATTATTACGGTGATGTCGACATCATACGCAAATACGAGTCATCCGCATCCTGGTTCTCACGGAACACCCCCTCGAAACCTCCAGCTTCTGCAGTAATTACTATAGTATCAGTACATACGAATAGAACACGATAATGAAAGTCTTCGAGAGATGGCCATTTTACCTGACCACCGCACAAATTGCATTACAGCAATCCAGATCCTGAACATGGAGCGGAAATCAACCGCCTTGAGGTTAGCCGTTTAGTACTGATAGTCAATCCAATCAGAAACTTTCGATTGAGCTTATTGGTCAGGGCCTCAGTCATGCTAGATTTTTTACCTACATTTTTTATTATGTATCGCATGAGATCCAGGTTGTCATAGATAGACCTGTTTGGGATGGCACATGTCTGCGCATCACCGACAAGACCATTAATAGCAAGCATCAACCTCTTCACTAACACCTTGGCCAAAATCTTCAACTCTGCATTTAAGAGTTGGCGAACCTGAAGTTGTTAAAATGATTCCTTTTGTTTGCTGCTAATCCCAGAAATAATGAGTATTAATATTGGTTTCAAATTTTGGCACAAGGCCAGAAACTTCGGGGGAAGTGGAAAGTCGATTATATCGACCACAGTACTCAACTTCGACTGCGAAAGGATGAAAGGTAAAGTCGACCTCAGCGGAATTTGAACTCGGAATGTAAAGACGGACGAAATGTTACGCATTTTGTCCGACGTGCTTACGATTCTGTCAGCTTGCCGCCTTAATGAATACTAATATTCCTTTCTACTATAAGCACAAGGTCTAAAATTTGGGGGTGAGGGATAAGTCGATTACATTGACCCCAGTGTTTCACGGGTACTTAATTTATAAACTTCGAAAGGATGAAAGGCAAAGTCGACTCCGGCAGCATTTGAACAGGCGAAATACCGTTAAGCATTTCGCCAGGCGTCCTAACCATTCTGCCAGCTCACCGCCTTAATGAGCACTAATATTTTCACTTCGTATAAGGTGGCGAGCTGGCAGAATCGTTAACCGGCCGGGAAAATGCTTAACAATATTTCATCCGTTATTACGTTCTAAGTTCAGATTCTGCAGAGGTCGACTTTGCCTATCTTTTCAGGGTCGATAAAAAAAATAATAATACCAGCTTAGGATTGGGGTCGATGTAATCGATTTTCACCCTCCCATAAAATTGCTGACCTTGGGCTACAATTTTAAATCAATATTACCACCGTATATACATTTATTATGGCCTTGACCACATCGATTCCTGGTATATCTCATAGAAAAGATGATGTTCGCATACTTTGATACCGCTCTCTCTATTTTAAGGTCAAAATCGGCGTTGATAGACCCTTTTCTACATATAGAACGAAATACTCATATATGAAACTGAGAACCTAAAGCAGTCTTCAAGACGCCTGTCAGTAACGTTCATTCGTCGAGCAAGAATAACAGCTTGTATAACAAGTTTCATCCCTCAGCTACCAGTGTATATATATATATATATATATATATACAACATACGAATACTTACATATACGCACGTATACACACATATATATGCACGTATGCACACGACCAGTTTAAATTGCCTGTCTAAACTTTACGTGCTATATGGTCAAAATACCACCGCAGTGAATATAATGACGAAGTAAATATATAAATTCATATAAATAAGAATAAGATCGTTAACTCGAAGCAAAAAAAAAAAACTATGAATTACAGATTATATAAATATTGAGTAAAAAAACTTATTGCATAGAGACTGAAGGCTACCTTCGACGTTTTCTATCTAATGGGGGTTTTTTTTTTAACCCCATCGGATAATTTCTTTCATTTTTAAAAATAATTTTACACTATTATATTTGCTCCGAGTTAAACCGTTCCAAAAGAAAATATCTCGCAAACATGCATGCACGCGCACCTGCTTAGGTATTCCAGCACAGTTTGTATCTGTTACTTTTCAGAACAGTAATGCTACATTGTGACACTCAAAATAGAAATATATTTATGCTAGATTGTATTGAATGTTAACATTTGACGAATCAAAAAATAACTGCCATTTACACTATGTATAGAATTATACTATTACATTTAGCAAATTCTCGTAAAATCTGAATAATCAGCATTTACTCCATTATTCCTTCCATCTTTCTATTTATATGTTTTTACGCATTTTATAGATCACATTAATGGGACAAGTTTCAGAAATGTACTTGACATATCATGAGACTCATAGAATTAATTCTATTTAAGATGATATTTTGAGAGCTGCTCTAAAATGATTTTGAACATTATAACTGCTCTTAGCATACACTTAACGAACTCTATCTGCCAGTTATACATCATCAGTTGAATTTTCTTTATTAAATTATATACACATTTTATATATACATTTATATATGCGATTTGATCGGTAAAACATTCGTAATACGGAATGAACTAAAGGCAAAGAACCCAAGGTGGTTTGAAATTGCGACGGTACAGGCATCTAACTTGGAAGAAATATATTCCTAAGTAGTTAGCTTCAGTTTTGCTGTTTCGAGATCGAATACCTCTATGTCATATCAACCTCTTACATCTTTTCGTGGTTTCTGAAATAACTATCAATAAGATTAATGCTTCTACTAAACCACATACACACTAAACATTGCAAAATTTGGCCTTTGCACATCTTCAAAAGAAATCAATAATTTGTTTGAGACGAAAGTTGAAAGAAATAAATACTAGAGTAAGTTCACTGGCAATCGAGATCACAATGTGCGTTTAATTCACATACGGAACCATTTCGCTTACATAATGCCACTAATGACCTACCAAATACACCAATATCATACTTCACATTTCCATTCCACTAAAATATCGGATATTTATGTTCTGTTAAAAAAAAGATTGTTGCTGTTGCTGTGAATCATGTTGTTGATAGTGGTGGTACTAGTGTATGTGGTGGTGGCGGTGGTTAGTCATAAATCTGCACTGATCGAGCCATCCAACGATCAGAAGAATTCTAGCCATGACAATTCCAACTTATTTGCTATCTAGTGCTACATTATCCCGATATGTCTAAGTTAGATTTGGCTGCTATTTCTAGCTGGTTGGGTGCTATCGTCGGCTTGTTTTCTGGGGGGTTTTTTGGGGGAGGGGGGGTCTTTTTTTGTTACTTAGCTGCAAACTAGCCCTGATTAATCAGTTGTATCTTCAATGGCGATTCCGTCATGGCCATCCCGTCTTTTATATATACATCTAAGACTACACTGCATTCTTCAATGTGTTCCTTCATTTTTAAGAATGAGTTAACGATACAGTTACAGAGTGAGGTGGCTGCTATTTCTAGCCACTCAAACAGCCACCTAGAGACTAGCTGATTAATTGTATGTTATTTATCTAAAGTGGGAACCATTTAGCAAAGGAAACTATCCCATTTTACCACTGATTTCAAGATAAGTAAATCGAAGATGCAACATAACTTTTATCAAAGGTATTAATCAACACAGGGGAAAGTAAATGGTGACAGTATAGGAAATCGAAACCGGCACGTTGTGAATTTACGTTAAGCTATTCATCATCGTCTTAGTTCAATGAATAACTGTGAGGTAGGAAATATTGTATTTTGTGAAAATCTTGCAATAGCAACCATTGTAGATTTGCTCATAAATTCTTTAGAACTTTTGGTACAAGGCCAATAACCTGCACCAGACGAAGTTTTGAGCAGCATTTCTTCCAGCTCTTTAAATTCTGAGCTTAAATTGCGCCGAGGTCGATTTTGCTTTTCAGCCTTTTGGGGTCGATGAAGTAACAGCCATCTGAGAACTGGTATTTATTTCAAAATTGTAACTACTAGTGCTTAACTGGCAGTTCTCCGTCGACCCCAAAACCTTGAGAGGCAAAATCGATCCTGGCGAAATTTAAATTCAGAACTCATAGAGCCGAAAGTAATGCCGCTAAGTATTTCGTCCGGCTCAGTAACGATTCTGCCAGCACGCTGCCTTATCTTAACTCATAAATAAGAACAGAGGTAACGAAGGAGACAACATGGTTTGAGAGTTTTGCAGGGGGATAAACTTTAGGCCAGTTCTGATTGAATAAAGCTATGATCGAAGATATTCTAGACATGGCGATTTCATAATTGTAGATATAGTGTATATATATCCAATACGTTCATTTTCTAAGAGTATAAGATACAATCTGAGTAAAATTTGACTGTTATTTCTTGCAGATAGAATTACCACATCAAACAGCGGTCCCCAACCTTTTCTGTACCACGTATAGGAGGCCAGCAATTTCGGAGAGGGTGGTGAGTCGATTACATCGACCCTATTGTTCTTCCGAAAGGATGAAATGCAAAGTCGACTCTAGTAGCATTTGAACTCTGAATGCAAAATCGGAAGAAATGTTACTCAGCATTTTCCCGGCGCGTTAATGATTCTTCCAACTCGCTACTTTATGTAATACATATATAATGCAAAAACACCCTGTAAACTGCGATAACCAATGAAACAGAAATAAAATTTTAAATCTCATTCTTTCAGTGTGTCCTTGTCCCCGGCCCGGCACTGGTCTGCGGCTTGGTGGTTGAGGCTTCTCTGTCGCGGATACTTATTTCGTTATAGCTTAATCTACTGGAAATAGCAGCCAAATCTCTTTTATAAATTGTTATAATAATGACTCTAAAAAGAAAAAAAAAAGTCGCATAGACATGATATAGTACAATGAGCCCTGCGCTCGTAAAAAGATCAGGATATTAGGATTCAAACCCCTCCTACGAAATTATGTTTGCGATCGTGAGTATGCCACTACAGTTTCACGTGATTGATCTATAAATCGACCAATCAACGTGAAACTGAGGCATGATATGGTTTGCTCGAATATTCTAGTTTGGTGCCCTTTTATCCTTGTTAAACAATTTAGCGCCTAAATCACAGAAGACCGCAGTTAGCCTTCGAGCAAGACAGATACCAGCAAGTCTTCAAGCAATACATCGCGGTTCTTTTCTTTTCTTTTTTTTTTCAAGCTTTAACGATGTGCAGCGATTACTGTGTCTGCATTTTTCTCTTCCAGATAGCTAATGCTTAAGCCAACGCAACTAATGTATTTTTACTTAGTATACTGAGAACCAGTGAATCTGTGATAATATGCGTATTTATATCTTTTATCTTTTTTTTTTACCTTCACATGCTTCAGTGATTTGATTGCGGACATGCTGGAGCACCGCCTTGATGGGATTTTATTTGAACAAATCAACCCCAGGGCTTATATGTTTTAAACCTAGTATTTATTCTATCGGTCTCTTTTGCCGAATTGCTAAGTTACGAGGAGATAAATCCACCAACACCGGTTGTAAAGCAGTGATGGGGGACAGACACAAAGACTCACACAGATATATATATATATATATATTTATATACACACGACGGGCTTTCAAGTTCCGTCTACCAGATCCACTCACAAGGTTTTGGTCGGCCCAAGGCTATAACAGTGCGACTGAACACGGAACCCAGTGACTAGGAAGCAAATTTCTTGCCACGCCTGCGCCTATGCACAGTTTTCAAAAAAGAAATGGTTGAACTTTCACGTGTCTGCCTTATTTTTAATACATGCCGCCAGTCTGATCTTGCTCTCAAAATAAGCATACAGCGTCATTACTTTTAACCAAAACCACACGACGCTGGTTTTTAACACACATGAATAAGCAAGCTACCGACAAGGGTATTTAAGGAGTGCGTTAAATACGGATGGTGGAAGATAAAGAATGACAACCAAGATTCGAAATCGGATCGAAGGTTTATGATCACATGGTATTTATCTTTCGCACAACAACGCTCGGGTGGTTATTTCCTTTTCATTAAGCAACTAACATAAAAGGGGGAACAAGCTAAAATTTTTACTTCTGATCTTTGGCTGCCGGGAATATTCATTGATTGGTAACAAACACACCTATACTTATTTTCACTAAAATTATTAGTTTTGATACAAAGTAATACCAATACTTGCTACTTAATGATTAAATTATTTACTGGTATTTACTGGAGTTTATACATTTTCTACAGTCAAAATATCTAGAATACAAAGCTTTATGTCGATAGTGCTCATTATATACTATATAACATTTAATTGGCTGGGAGAGCCGAAAATATTAATGGAGTCATTTCACTTCCATGCCTTCTAGCACGGCGTGTCTTTTGTTCTTGGAAAGTTCTCTAAAATTATTGTAAACATAGTATTTTGATTACAATTTTAGGTGCAAATAAATAAATATACATATATACATGTTTGCACACGAATGTGTGAATATATATGTATGTGTGATGCATGTGTGCATATATATATATGAACATATATGCATACGTACATGTATGCGTGTTTGTAATGTGAATACACTCACAGATGTTTGTCTGTGTGTGTGTGTGTATATATATATATATATATATATACTTGAACATACATAACTATGTATGTATGTATGTATGGATAGGTATTCTTTTATTAGCCGAGAAACTACACTTGCGCAAGTTCTTAGCGTTTCATGTCAATGCCATTATCAAACTGACTGAAATGGAACCATTTTTTTGCAACAAACATATTTGACCTTTCCGAAAAAAATGTTACCATTATGACCACATGATTTAGAAGGCTTTAAACCTCACTAAATAGTAGTTAATGAAAATATAGATAGCCAAAAGCATAATTAACTTTTTGTGTGCCCGAGGGTATACGGGAATAATGGAACAGACAACAATGAGTGTGTGTGAGAAGGTGCGTGGTTCAGTGGTTAGAGTGTCGGGCTTACAATAGTGAAGTTGTGAGTTCGATTCCCGGACTAGCTGTGTTGTGTTTTTGAGCAAAACACTTTTACACGTTGCTCCAGTTTACTCAGCTGTAGAAATGAGCTGCGAAGTCACTGGTTACCATTTGCGGAGACTGGTATGCATGAGCAACTGTTAGTCTTTCACAACTAACCTTGCTCGGACTTGTGCCGTGGAGGGGAACTTTCCAAGTGCAATTCCATGGTCATCTGCGAACGAAGTGAGTCTTAACCTTCAGACGAGATTTGATCGATAAGTATCCGGACTATTGCCATAGTAACGAAGCTATAGCACGCTGAGTAAACCCACTTGGCACCCATTGACCTAGAAGACTTGTGCATGCGCACTAAGTTTTAACGTTCTAGCTCACTTCTGCTGTTAACAGCAGTGCTTGGAATTGAAAATATGTAGCGTGTGATCGTCGCATTGACCATGACAGAGAAAGTTGATTGTGGTACCTGCTCGGTGGCCTACGCAAAGTTACAGAGAGTGTATGGAGAGGAGTGTATGAGCCGCACCCAAATGTACGAGTGGTTCAGATCTTTCCAAAATGGCCAAAAGAATGTCGATACTAACGAACGTTTTGAAGACCTACAACCAGCAGAACTGAGAAAATATCGCAGATGTGCGTGCATCTATGAGGGAAAATCATCGAAATACCATCCGTCAGTTATCAGAGGATGTGCAAATTAGTTACTCTTCACTCCAGTCCATTATCAAAGAAGATTTAGATATGAGACGCATGTTTGCCAAGTTTTGGGCCAAAACTGCTTTCAGTTGACTAAAAAGACACTCAGGTTTCATTTGCACAAGATCTCCTTGATCTTGTCGAGAACGTTGAATACTTTTTGAAAACGTTACGTAGGCCTCTCAGCAGGTATCGACAAACTTTTGGCAAAATTTGATGCAGATTCTCTGCTTAACTTTCTCTGTCATGATCATTGCGATGATCACATACTACACGCGTTCCTTTCAAGCACTGCTTCAAAAAAGCTGAAGTGAACTAGAACGTTAAAACTTAGTGTGCATGCATAGCAGAGTTCAAGATCAATTTGTGCCAAGCGGCTTTACACTGTGTGCTTTAGCTTCGTTGCTATGGCAACAGTCTGAATGCTTATTGATCAGACCACGTATATATTACTGTAAAGCTCGTTAGACGGTGTTGATATATTTTGACCGAAAAAACCGTGTTCGTAAACCTCCATTTTATTCGAGAGAGGGCGGCTTTCGTAATTACGTAGATGCGCGTCGCGGCGGCACAGCTATCGAACACAAACCACCTGATGGCCTTTTGTAAGATACTCTGTGTCCGGGTCGCATAATGGAACGTCAGAAGATCATATATCCGAAAAAGAAGACATACTCTAAGCATTAGAACAGTAATGTATTTACAAGCGTATAAGTAACTTCCTTTAAGTACATTACTGCTCTAATGTTTAAAGTGTGCTTTTTTTCGGATATGTCATCCACTAGCATTCCATCACGTGGCCCGGATACAGAGTGTCTTACAAAAGGCCACCAGGTGGTTTGGGCTCGATAACTGTACCGCTGCTAGGAGCATCTACGTAAACATAAAAAGCCACCATCTTTCGAATAAAACGGAGTTTTGCGAACTCGGTTATTCGACAACATGTATGTATGTGTGGGGGGAGGTTGTGTGTGTGTGTGTGTGTGTGTGTGTGTGTGTGTGATGACTGCTACATGTGTATTATCATAACACAATCTGCTTAAGTATAACGGCATGATTACTACTAAGTTATATTATATACAGAAGAAATAAATTTTATCGTAATTTACGACTGGGCCAGCCTTAGTGTATATTTATATGTGTATATATACATATAACGCAGCGTCTCACAAAAATTGTAAGTAGTTCGTAAACTTATCCTCCGACGCTACTCTATCTCTTTCTCTTTCCTTTCTCTCCCCCCTCGTTCTTCCTCTGTACTACTACGTATCTCGCCTTACCCCTCATGTTCTTCCTCTGTTACTACTACGTATCTCCTTTCCCCCTCGTATTTCCTCTCTTTCTCT
>NC_068982.1:32285003-32290536 GCF_001194135.2 Octopus bimaculoides
ATATATATATATATATATATATATATATATATATATATATACACGACGTGCTTTTTTCAGTTTCCGTCTACCAAATCCACTCACAAGGCTTTGGTGAGGTGGGGGCTATAGCAGAAGACACTTGCTCAAGGTACCACGCAAGTGTCTCATCACATAGTCATTCCTATATATGTATGTATGTATGTAAGGTATATTCTGTAAAGAACATAATACAATACAGTATAGAGCTCGTTCACCTTCAGATTTACACTGTGCTATCCAATAGTAGTATTATACGTGCATCCAGGTTTGCGTTTGCGTTTGGGCGTCTGTCGTGCGTGAATAGGTAATTGAATAAATCGGAGTCAACAAGATGGGATACGGTTGGGCATTTATTTTTTAATCCCTACAATTTTTTCGACGCAACGTAGTTCTCCAGGTGTGCAGGTACTTGATTATGCAACTGTTTCCCTGTATTATGAGATCTAGTTGTGTTTCCTCAGGTGATATGTATATATTGTCTCCATAATTTTAAAATCTTCGGCTTCAAGAACATCCTATCTATCTGTCGTGGCCTGAATTTAGTATATAATATGTAAATAACTCTCTCACGTTATATATATATATATATATATATATATATATATATATATATATATATATATATATATATACATATATATTATTTCAAAACATGCAAAATATTTAAGTATACCAGTTCACGCATGAGTGGAAAGCCATTGGCTGGGTTGGATCAGAATATCTCAATACTCTATCCTTCTGCCATTCTACCACTGAGCCCTGGTACCCCTAACGGTCCCTGTTAGCAATTTTCAGGACAAACTTAGATCATTTAAACACTTTTTTTTGACGATGGTATGGCCTACGCACACACGTACAGGCACACATACACACACATATGCATGTGTTTTCTCACATGCACGCCTGTACTTAAACATGGCACATACACTTGTGTATGAATATATTAAGATTAAGGTGGCGAGCTGGCAGAAACGTCAGCACGCTGGGCGAAATGTTTAACCGTATTTCGTCTGCTGCTACGTTCTGAGTTCAAATTCCGCCGAGGTCGACTTTGCCTTTCATCCTTTTGAGGTCGATTAAATAAGTGCCAGTTACGTACTGGGGTCGATATAATCGACTTAATCCGTTTGTCCCCTCTGTGTGTAGCCCCTTATGGGCAGTAAAGAAATAAGAATATACTAAGATATATGCTTGCACTTTACTACGTATACATACGCGATATACACACGGAAATATAGCTACGTGCATGTACAGTTAATAAAGTGCGTGTATGTGTGCGCATGTTCATATAAACAAATACACAAACACACACACATACCAATGTACAGGAATGCATGCATCCAAATGAATGTTAAGATTTTTTTGAAGGGAAAATGCAACGGAAAGGGAGAAAGTAGTAGTAGTAGTAGTAGTAATAGGATTTATCGTCATCTAAGTTAAAAGGAACGATATAACATCTAAATGCATCTTTACACAACCACACACGCATTCATACAGACACGCATATGCATGCACGCGCAACATGCGCACGCGCGTGCACACATATTTAGTACACACACATACATACACAGATACATAGGCGTGTATATCTGTGTAAAGATCCATATATAAGCGCTCTTAAATACACATGAGCACTTAGATATGTAATAGCATGAAGCTATTTGATATCCCAATATGTTACTTTGATGGACCTGTGATATGAAATTTCAGAGGATAATTTATTTTTTATATACTTAAGGTCAATAATTAAAGTAGAATTTAGCCTTTATGGAGATGGTGGGTTAAATTTAACCTGCAGTAAAAGTATTCACTCATTAGAGAGACTTAAAAAGGAACGCATTCAAATGTCAGTGCAAACGCAAATATATCTAGTTTTTTAGACATAACCCCGTACTTAAATTCCGAGAAATATAGCCCATATAGAACGTTAAATGAGACCTTATAGTATATCCATCATCCTGTTATTTTGTCCGTCTTTACGATCTGAGTTCAAATTCCGCCGAGTTCGATTTTGCCTTTCATCCTTTTAGAGTTGATGAAGTAAATACCAGTTGAACTCTGGTGTCAATGTAATGGACTTTTCCCTTCCTCTGAACATGCTAGCCTTGTGCCAAAAATTTGAGACCATTATAATCATAATCATTATTATTTTTATACGTTAGCTCAACTTTTCCCAAAACCCTAATCAATGATTCCTTACTTAGTTATTTCATAAAATGCTCACAAAATATCTTTACTTCTACTGCCCTTCCCGACTGAAGGAATTACGTCAGTCGTCGATGAGTGACCCCATTCGTCCATTTCTTTTTCCTCACCATTTTCCTCTTCGTTTCTGTGGTAGATAATTTTATTTATGCGCCCTTCTAAAGCTTAGCCATACTCATGGGCCCGGTTTCCCGGTTTCTATGGCGTATGTGCCCCCCCCCCCAGCTGGACGGGACTCCAGTCCATCGCAGCGTTACTCAAGAAACAGGAAGAAAGGGTGAGAGAAAGTTGGGGCGAAAGAGTACAACAAGGGTCGGCACCACCCTCTGCCTAAGTCTCGTGGAGCTTTAGGTGTTTTCTTTCAATAAACAATCACAACGCCCGGTCTGGGAATCGAAACCACGATCCTCCGGACTCGAGTCCGCTGCCCTAACCACTGGGCCATTGCGCGTCCACTGTCGTCGCTAAACTGTTCTATAATACACGCCCTGTTTTCCCTACTTTTTCTTCTCAAACTCTCCGATCTGTCTCTGTATCCTACATTATCATCTCATCATTAAATACCCCATCTTTCGAGGGCAACGCTTGCCAACCTACAATCCTCTAGTTACCGGTTCTTCTCTTTGGGCTCAGATTACTCTTCTACATGTATTCAACAATCTCCGTTTTCTTTTTACGTTCTTCATTATCTTTCTCCTTTTCTTGACTTCATTTTTATTTTACACCCTCTTATTCTTCCTGTTTTCTCTTTCCTTTCGAACTTTCCTCCGCTTTCTTCTTTTAATATTTTCGCCTACACATTTCCAAGCTACTTTTTGTACCTCCTCTTTTAGCTTCTCTCTCGGTATATATAGAGTGTACACACAATAGCATCTGATTCCTCCGTAGTAACGACGAACGAAACATCTGGCTTCATTCTGAGGAAACAGTAAACTCAATTTTATTACTCTGTAACTTTGATTTCTTTATTGCTGTTGATTAATACAATCACACAACAGGGAATGTGTAGGCGAAAATATATTAAAAGAAGAAGGCGGAGAAACGTTCGAAAGGAGTTACTGCGAAAACCTTATTGGACCTAAAATTGCAGGTTGTGTAATCGCTGGCGAGGCGACTATGCAATGCTTGGTCGAGTAGGAGGGCGCTCTAGCCTGCTTGGAAGCTGCGGTGGGAATTTGGGTGAAACCGACTGCAGGGGCAATAATATCGAGCCCAGGCATTGCTGGCATTTTGCATGTGTAATGGTCAGTCATTAAAGGGCAGTCACGAGATATGCTAATAGCATTAGCCATTTGATTTATAGGGATTGTTCGAGGAAGAGGTCAAAAGTAACTAGCAGCGATTTCTCTTGAAAATGGACAAAACTTAGCATCGTGGTCTTAAGTACTCGCAGTAAAGAGGGATTATCTCCCAAGGGCATTCATGCTGACATTAAGGGATGACACTGTAGCTTTATCAACAGTACAAAAAAATGGATAAGGGAGAGTCTTGAAGATGACCTAAGTTCTGGACGTTCTGCAACTGCCACCATCGAGTAAAACATTGACATAAGCTGTGAATGGCCTGAAAATTGCTTTTGCTGCCGTTCAAATCCAACACCATCGACTTATTGTGTGCATCCACAAAACAATCTTCAATATCTCGCGATGAAGCATTTCTCACACGAACTGTACAGTCCTTTGCCTTATTCTTTTCTACCCTAGGCACAAGGCCCGAAATTTGGGGGAAGAAGGCTAGTCGATTAGATCGACCCCAGTACGCAACTGGTACTTAATTCATAGACCCTGAAATGATGAAAGACGAAGTCGACCTCGGCAGAATTTGAACTAAGAATGTGAAGACAGACCAAATACCGCTACGCATTTCGCCCCGCGTGCTAACGTTCCTGCCAGCTCGCCAACTTAGTCCACCGCCTGATTCTGACAGCCGACATGAGTTACATATATGTCGTAGTCGTGTAAAATACGTGCTAGTGCGCGCATTTCAGAAATTCTGGCCTCCCTGATAATTAACACTTGTATGGGTTGCTACAGTAAAAAGCAGCGCATCAAAATACCGACATTTTCCGAAGTAAGAATGTCACAACAAAGTATACTACACTTATTGTACCCAATGACTCGCTAGCGGTGTCAGTCCGGGCGACGGTTTATTTCATAATTACATCACGCCAATATATTTCTTTGTATAAATATTTAAAATGCTTAAATGACATTATTCAGATAAAAGTATAGAAAATTGAATCTTTGCACAAGCTTTCATTATCACACGAATTTTCAATATTCTATTTAAATCATTATTCGATATCATAGTGCGCTAAACTGTCTGCATCATACAGCCTTTAAAATCTGTAAATTCAAAATATTTTGCGCAGTATTATACGATAATAAAGAATATAAGCTCTTGTTTGTTGTGAAGGAAATTACATTTAAGACGTAATAGAAATTTTGTGGATACTTTTTTCTTCGGATTTACAAACTATAAACTATTTGAATAAATTTGGTTAAATTAATCATACATGTGTGTACGTCAGTGTGTGTGTGTGTATGTAATGTGTGTGTGTGTCTGTGTGTGCCTGTGCAAGGTTGCATTTGCAAAAGTGAGTAGTCGATGCAGCGGAAACACATGTAGGTCTTTATAATATTCTGTATGTAACTACAAAATAAATTTTGTGGATGTATAAGTCTCTTTACTCTTTAGTTTTATTACTAATATTAAGATATAAACATGTTTGCATACATATACGCATAAATGTATATATACATATATAAGTATACATATATACGTACATGTATTTGCATATATATATATGTAGATATGAGAATGTGTGTGAAGGTACATGGTTCGGCGGTTAGTGAGTTGGGTATACAATCGAGAGGTTCTGAGTTCGATTCCCGGACCGGGCTGTGTTGTGTTCTTGAGTAAGACACTTTATTTCACGTTGTTCCCGTTCACTCAGCTGCAGAAATGAGTTGTGACATCACTGGGACCAAGCTGTATCGGCCTTTGCCTTTCCCTCGGAAGCACCACCTTTAGTCGAGAAAATCGACACCAGGACTTATTCTTTGTAAGCCTAGTACTTATTCTATCGGTCTCTTTTTGCCGAACCGCTAGGTTACGAGGACGTAAACACACCAGCATCGGTTGTCACGCTATGGTGCGAGGACACACACACACATATATATATATATATATATATATACATATATACGACGGGCTTCATTCAGTTTCCGTCTACCAAATCCACTCACAAGGCTTTGGTCGGCCTGGGACTATAATAGAAGACACTTGCCCAAGGTGCCACGCAGTG
>NC_068982.1:32290655-32291509 GCF_001194135.2 Octopus bimaculoides
ACACACACACACACACACACACACACACACACACACATATATACATATATACGACGGGCTTCATTCAGTTTCCGTCTACCAAATCCACTCACAAGGCTTTGGTCGGCCTGGGACTATAATAGAAGACACTTGCCCAAGGTGCCACGCAGTGAGACTGAACCTGGGACCATGTGGTTGGTAAGCAAGCTACTTACTACACAGACACTCCTGCGCCTATGCTGAAATAGTCACTAAATTTAGCGTTGCAACACTACCGTATAGAGCAACTCTACATATTAAACATTTCTGGCAACTTGTACCTGCATATTGATCACTGGTAGGGATCACCGTATTTAGTTTTGCAGTTCTGGCTCTAAATTCTATCGAAAATCTGTAGAGATAAACTTAAAAATGAAAACAACGTACTGCTAACACTAGTGAATAACCCATTATCGACCTTTTAACTTTTAATATACTAGGTAGTATATTATGGTTGCAAAAGGAAATGCGCATACAAATTTTCTAGGCGTAGGATTGGCTCACGAGACAGATTCATGAGAAGATGGAAGCCTGTGGCGAGGAAGCTGGGAGTGTTTGGCACCAGGTAAGTGGAAGCCAAAAACAAGGGAAAGAAAAAGCTAGGGGTCTACCCTGGTGGTCGGATGCCTATCCTTCAGGAAAGCCATTACAAATTGCATCTGTAATGAACAATGCTTTAATCGAACATTGTAAATATAATCAGATTATTATTGTATTTTTAAAATTGTAAATGTTTCGATACAGCTACTTCACCCCTTTTATGTTTGTCTGTCCTTGTTCGTCTCCTCTTTGTAATGCCTTTATGGCAAATGTTTATGAAATAAAGTAGCATGCTT
>NC_068982.1:32291865-32302035 GCF_001194135.2 Octopus bimaculoides
CGGCAAAAGAGACCGATAGAATAAGTACTAGGCTTACAAAGAATGAGTCCTGGGGTCGATTAGCTCGACTAAAGAGGCGGTGCTCCAGCATGGCCACAGTCAAATGACTGAAACAAGTAAAATAGTAAAGAGATAGATATATGTGTATGTATGTGCGTGTGTGTGAATGTGTGAACGTGTGAGTGTGCCTCCGTCAGTGGGTGCGCATTCGCGTGTTTGTGTGTGCGCTCGCGTTTGTGCGCGTGTGAGTCTGTATGTGTATGTGTGTATACGTGTGTATGCATTCCTGTGTACATGAGTGTATGCGTATATGTGCGGAAACGTACGTATATGTGCACCTGCATGTGCATATATATGTGTGCGTGTGTGTGTGGTTCAGTAAGACTGGATGATGAAAACTTGTATAGCCTCAGCTCGACCTATATTTTGTGAATGAAATCAAGTGGACAGAAATTATGCCCAAGTCCGCTGGGTGTATTGTGGTTGCAATTCAGAAAGTACAGACTTGTCATATGCTGTGTCGTACTGATTCAACCTGAGAAACACAGTAAGGGCACACGTGACAGTGGAATGCTCAGTCACACTTTAACTCAGGATAGGGCAACAACTGAATAAATCCTCATGGTAGAAGGACGAACATGAAACGCCGCAATATACAGGCACGCGCACGCTACGAGCGCGCACACCATGTAACTTGCGAGCTGAAGATCTCTCAGCTGGGAGAGGGAGTAGAGCCGAGGAGGTGACTTTGTGATAGTAGAGATGTTAAAGTAAAATAGAAAAATAGAGATTGGTGTCTTACTATAGGAGATGTACTTGGTTACCCCAATGGAGGGGTTGTATGTATGTATGTACACGAGAGAGTGCTGAAAAGTTCCTGACTTTGAGTAAAAGAAAATACAGGAGGATCAGTTAATTATTTTATTCGACGTATTCCCCTCTCAGGTTCACACACCTAATCAGCTCTTCAGATTTGTAAGCCCTGTAAAAGAACTCGGAAGTTTGGGCCTCCAACCAGGCTTTTCTTGATACTCTTAAAGCCAAGAACTTTTTAATACGCGTGCGTGCGTGCGTGCAGTGGTTTTACAGAAGTTTGAGATTAATTGGTAACTTGTTACACTGAAGTTCCTTTACGAATGACCAGATTCTATGCTCGAGTAAATGTCGAGACCTTTCAACGTGGGTGTTGGACTGCGATAGGTGTAGTATGCATTGTCATCTCTCCATTTCATAATTTCTATGAACTCGATCGATACGCATAGCTGTTGTGGAAGTGGTATTACAATTGGGTGGTGCAAGACAGGTTGGCTGCTACTAACAGATGTCATGGTGTCACTTAAGTCATTAGAACGTTATCTCCAGCATGCACTGAAAGGGTTCGCTGTCTTGTGCTGCAAGGCAAGGATAAGACAGCTGTGAAGACTGAGTCATTACTCCTCAAAAGAAATTCTCCCAGTGCACTCTGCATGTTACAAAGTCGGGCCTAAAAGTTTATAGGCTGACTATGAAGGAGTTATGCTACCGTTGTGAAATCTCACATGCGTTAATTTCAACTCTTCCTATTAATAACTGCACTGTTTCTTTCCAGGTAAATTGATATTTGATTGTTCAAAGAAGACTTCAAACGTAACTAGTAACGATTTCTCTTGAAAATGGACAAAATTCGATATCGTAGTCTTATCAAGTACCTACAGAAAATGGTTTAGATCCCATGAACATAATTTTCACTTCGGAGTTTTGAGTGAACTGACGTTGCAAGCTGTGTTGGTACAGAAACAATTGTACTGAATCACCAAAGATGTGTGAAAGATCTTTGTCTTATTTGGATTATCTATCTATATATATATATATATATATATGTGTGTCTTATTTGGATTATCTATCTATCTATCTATATATATATATATATATATATATATATATAAATGAGAATGTATGTCTGTGTGTGTGTTTGTGTGAATCCCTAAAACTCCAGAACTACACAACCAATTTCATTCAAATTTTACACATGCCTTACTTAGGGTCCCGGTTGTGTTTTAGTCAAAAAATGTTTTTAACTTCTTGCATAGTTCGAGCCCACAGCAACATAATATCTCCTCCACTATTTCAGTATAAAAACTGAAACAATCACATTTCGATACTGTAATTTTGGAGGGATAAATTTACATTGCATACGAAAATACAGACATATTATCACAGTACGTTATTAAACACTCACAGATCTACGCATACATACCTAACGACTGACATGCGTGAAGTGTCAATACGAAATATTATTTTCATTTCCTTTGAAACAATACACATTTACTGTTCCATTACTGATAAATAATAAAATCGAGCGAAAAGAATGGTGATAAATCAAAAGGTGGAATGGCGTCTACTCGAACCCCACACTCCAGTTAACGTCATTGAACGTTTTTAGAAAAAAAAATTTTTTGACATGTTTTATTTTATTTTTGTCTCTTTCTCCTTGTGGTAAATATTTTTCTAACTATTTGCTTGAAAAAACATACTTTTCTTTATTTTAAACAACTCATTATAATTACTTTTACGATATGCCTAAATAAAAACCATCGTTATAGATCAGCATTTCTCAACCTTATTCGCGATTTGGCTTCCCTTGGACATTGAAAAAATTTATTTCGGCTCCCCTGTGTTGATGAAAAATTTAATCCAGCTTCCCATGTATCTGAGATAGACCGGCTGGCCCATGACAAATCTGATAAAAGGTGGGGACCCGCAGAACTACCAGCTCACGAACTGCATCTGAAAGTTGGCGCGCCAATCATGCTGCTAAGGAATTTAGATACTCCAATAATGTGCAATGGTACGCGGATGATTATCAAAAAATTGTGCTCCCGAGTTCTGTAAGCAACAATCTTGAATGAACCGGCCGCTAGCTAAGACATACTTATAACTACCATGTCCCTTACCCACTCCGTTACGACCTACAAGATTAAACAGATGCAATTTCCCATCAAACTCTGCTTTCCCATGACAATCAACAAGGCGCAGGGACAATCAGTGCAAGGGGTAGGTTGGAATCTGACAGAGCAATTATTCTCACATGCACAGCTGTACGTTGGCTGTCCCCATGGTCTTTCTATTTGTGCACCCGAGGGAAGGACGAAGAATGTTGTCTACCAAGAGGCACTCCAATGATAACAACGGCAACTTCAACTGCCCCAATTTCAACTCCGCAATTTTTTCATCGTCCTGCCAGCCCACGTAAGTCCAGTCTTGCTTTTCTCTCCTTACTAATTCACCATGACATTCTTTTTTTCTACCAAGATCCGTCGCCCAAACACCACTTCGTCTCCACTTCTTCCTCTTTTTTATGTCTTCGTTTCTCTCTTCGCGTCGTTCTCTAACCGGGTGAAACTGGGCTTAACTGCTAGTATATATATATAAGATTGTGTAGGCACGGTTGTGTGGTTAACAAGCTCGCTTTGCAACCACATGGTTTCGGGTTCAGTCCCACTGTACTTTGTTGAAGGGTTCACCCGAAATGTCAGGCTACTTTTCTTTTGTATCGGTGTAACTATTTAAAAAAATATTTTTACATTTCGTCCACCACTTTTTGAAATTTTGTATACCTGTTGTAACCTCTCACGTTGTCCGACTGTCCAGCTCCCCTTGTTCCGTTTTTGCTATTTCTACTTATGATATGATATATGATGTATATGATATGATATATACATGATATGCACACTTTGAACTCTTTGGAAAATTCGGGAAACTCCGGCTTCATGGATATATATGGACTCGAGGCAGACATTTCCTAACTTCTTGAAAGTTTTGTTTTGCAAGCTCAGAACTGAACTGTCTGAATTAATAACCTACTGAACTAGACTGAATGTTCTAAGTTTAAATATACATGCTTTGTAGTGTTTCTCGGAACACAATTTCAGTTTATATGTTAATTTTCTGGAATGTATCCTCAATGTTAATTAAACACCCATTGTGTAATGAAAGTAGTGCTTTAAACATTCCTCGAAGAAACATTTTATTACACTATTGCTCGTGTCTTTGCCCCCAATATTTATTTCCATCTGAATTCTAAATTATCAACGAAAACACGTTTGTAATGCTTCCCATTACGATTTAGGAGCTATTCCTCCTTGGCTGTTTAGCAATTTCACTATCTTTCCTGATGAATAAATTGATTTCACTTTGGTTCACACTGTCATATGTTTTTGACATTTTGTTTTTCATTCAAAATTTTTGATTGAAATTCTGAGAATTTAAACTAGTTTAAACAATGCATTTCATCGATAAACACCTTGTTGGAGAGAATTCATAGAATCAAGTTCTGAGAAAAGTATTTATAAAGTTTATATTTGCTTAGTTTACAATTGTCTTCATGCTTTTATATTTTATTATTTTTGCTAAGTGTGTTATTAAGATGCATATCATCTAAAAAAACAAAAACCACCTTTTAACATTATAAAAATCGTATTCTTGGGTAATATTTGTGCATATCTAGTAGTGTATGTTGTTGAGTTAAACTAAATCCAATAAAATGTTTTTAATTATGAGTTAGCATTGTTCCTACCAGATACTGGTCAATAATCTTTTCGAGCAAGGTTTGAGATATTGTATTATTTATACTTTCACACGATTTTAGCAACAGAGAATTAAAAAATTCAACTGGTGATCGAAAATGCCAAGCGACCTCCGTCATCTGCTGCTTATCTCTTACTTTGACGTCTACCTGAAGAGATTAATATTTACATTCATGCACTTTAAGACAGAATACGCAAGTAATTCTATAATCAATTACTAGAGTAGATATTATACGGCTTACTGATTTTATAATGTAAATTATCAATCATTGTTCAAATATTTGAAGTTTCGCTGAAAAAAGAAAATTAATTTTCACGTATCTAGTGACATTCTCGGAACATTATCCCATTATCACGGCATCGTGAACACCCGATTTTATTTCCTGAAAATTTCCATAAATATGTTATTTTATGCACCTGCTGGCATTATTTTCAAATCTCAACAATCTTGTATGATATTTCACAGGAACGGCAGAGCCTTATTCTCTTAATGAACATCCTTACCATTTTGATTTACTTTTTCCGTTTATATACCTTTCAGCTGGTGTAATATTATTTAAGAATTAATATATGGCTCATATGGCTTTAATAATTGGAAATTATATACACTTATAGGAGGTGAAATGGTATAACTATTTAGACTCTCCACGGCTTGTGAAATTCCTGTTTGAACTACTATCGATCAAATAGTGTAGAAAGCATGTGAGTAGAAAAGTGATTCAAAAGTACTAGAAGTTCTCGTTAGAGAATGATTTAGTATGGAAAGTGTCTGCGAAACAGACATAGTAAAAGTAACAAAAAGATATGGACCTCAGTTAGGACTAATTCAATTAAGAAGAGACCGTTGAAGTAGCGAGAGATAAGGTTGAGATAATACGTTGTGGCCGGTGGCAGTAGCATGATTTTTTTACGAATAAGTTAAATGGCTTTCCTTTGAATGCAGTCGAGAATAATCGTGTGTAGCAGCATTAGCAGTCTAAATATAAGAGTACTATAATGTGGATAAAATATAAATTTTAGCAATATGTTTGTGCAAAGCGATTGGGCTGTACAAAACTGCTTTTTCACATGATTGTTACATCTTGCCGATATGCTAAGGCGGTTCCATAATGTTTGAATAATCTGTGCATCAATAAAAGATACGAGAGAAGACAGCAAGAGATACTGACTGTACGAAATAGCATAAGTTTCTATGTTTGTGCCAACCGTATTCGTTGGAATTGTAAGAAAATGGAATGGAATTTTGGGCAGTGATATCACAAATGAGGAAGTCCAGACCAGAAAGTATCATTTTAACAACATCTGTTGGTTGGAGGGATTCAGGAATCAGTCGTGATAGAAGATGAATTTAAAGGAGTCAAAACGGATTTAGCCAGTGTAAGTGATAGTCATTGTTTCTCTTATTCAGAGTAATTGCACAGCAGATTTTATGTAAGAGCAGATACCACCTTCGAGAGCGAAATTCGAATATATGGAAAAGCTTGTACAAAATATTTGAGTTTGAATTAGCGAATGAGAGATATGTATCAGAAGGTAATAATATTTGGAATTCACATGTTTCTATGAGTTGATTGGTAAGATTAAACCTTGGTGTTTATAGTCGGTACGGAAAGCAAATGACATCTTCATAATATAGCCGCAGTAATAATATAGAACTGGAGGATTTGCAGTCAGGAAAAGCTAATTCATGGACATTTTTAGATGTTTCTCTGACCGGAAGCTTTTGCAATGAAGTAAAATCTTGTCTCTTCATACAATTCATCAGACAAAATGTTGGCAAAACAGTAAAGTATGACTGCAAAATATCATTTGTATATAATTAAGATACCATAACATTAAAAGTTAGACTTTCTGCGGACAGAAAAACTCTGTAAATAAGTATTATATCTTAAGAAAAACAGTATAATGTTCCACGATATATTTGAGCGATGAATTTGACACATCACAGTATTCACACCTTAGGAAGTCCTATGCGTTTAGATTATAATGCATGGGAATTTTTGAAGTTCGAACTACTGAGAAGTATCACATTCGAAATGTCTTACCCTCTGCAGACATCTGGATAAAACTCTGCTGACTATCAGAAACATTTAAAATATGTTCTCACGCCTAAATATATGTTCTCACGCCTAAATATATGTTCTCACTGAGTAGGGAATCCATCATAGCTTAGTCCCTTCTACACCTTAGATAATACGCTTTTATGCTAGTAGCCTCGTAGAGGGGGCTACTAGCATCAACAGGGGATACACACATACGTATATACATACATGTGTGTATGCACATAGGTATCTGTAGGAGTTTGTGCATGTGTTTCCCTCCCGTTCTTTTAGAAGTATTCTTTTTAAACCTAAAACAATCTAAGGGACTTAATTTGACTTTCAATGTACCTTATTCATGCACATTATTTCTCACTTTGGTTAATATATTTTTTTATTTTTACCGTTCATTCTCGCTACTTATCTGTAGCTAGACGAGTACTTCGCCTGAATATTTGTTGTTACAACCAAAAATTGCATCCTCCCTGAATAGAATTGATTTGTATCTTCACGGACCTTAACTAGTCATTTTAGTATTTTTTATAAAGACCACTTTTAACTCTTCTATAAACTGAGTTCTCTATACTTGTTGAAAATTATCCATGTAGTAATTACGCGTGTGTATAATCATACGTGTGTGTGTGTGTGTGTTCACACACACCTTAATGTCTTTTGGCAATTTAACATTAAACTGAAACCTTATTCAATATTTTTTAGTAGTGTATATGCTTATTTTTGTTTTACAAAGAAAAGGTTGAGGGTGATTTTTGTGTATGTATTTATGGTTGTGCATTTCAATTGCAAAAACATGGAAAATCCCCAACTGGAATCGTTCCCTTTGCCATAGGTACTACAAAGAAACGTAATACCTGTTGGATGTGTGGAAGGGTCTTTCTTTAAGTAAAGACAAACGAAATGCAATTGGTAAGGAGTGACACTATTTGAATTGATAAAGAACCTACTACTACTACGACTACTACTATTGCTGCTTCTGGTGTTGCAAGTAGTAGTGGTAGTAAGTTCAGTATTCGATCTATTTAAGGTTCAATTATATGTTACATGGGTCGGCAAGAGAGCAGAACGAAAATGAATTAAACATATTTCCGGTTTTCTGTTGTTAACCATCTTAACTGCACTAACCCTCTTAATAGCTTCATAGATCTTTACATTATTCGGTATAGACTTCTTACAACATTCACTGATTAATTTAAATGTAGCTAGAATAGTAAATATTAGGTTAAATGATTCAAAACGTATACTCATTGCGCGATGTATTCAAAGCAAATACAGTGAAGATTTACAATGGATACGGCGAATAGAATGTGTTATGATGGCAATTCCGTCACGTAAAACTAATTGATTCGTCCATCAGACAATAGACTTAAGTTCGCAAATGAAATTCAGAAATATCTTCTTGTTACGACAAATTGTTGAATATAAACTAAATTGTATGTGTTGATGTGCATTCGGGTAATAAAAATACGACTAACAATGATTGCTTCTAAACACAGTATTTGATACAAGGAGAGAGGGAGCTTCACCGAGATTATCAGCCCCATTACTTAGCTGGTTCTTTATTTCACTGAGCCTGAAGGAGAAATTGAAGATTGCCTCCGTGAAATTTGAACTTAATTCTGACGGAATTGTATTGCAAAAGCAAATCTACTCTGTCTTCATTTGAGGCTGACCGCAGATTGGTGGCGAATAGTGGAATCGAATATCTTCTCTAAAATCACAAATGTAAATTTTGCTCACTGAGATTTGTGCCACACATTGAAGTTAAGTAATTTTTAAAAAATTCAATTTACTTTCTTTATTTAATTATTTAGAAAAGCTTGCAAAACCTCTGAGTAGCTCCTGCAGTTTCTCCTGAGGCAAAGCATCTCTGATACTTTATTTCACCTATCCTTTTATTTTATTTTTATTACTTAAGGAATGGACAATCTAAACCTATTTGGTGATGGGGTTCAGGGGCGAAGTACTTCTACAAAAGTATTACCTATGTGATAACTGTAACTAACTTTAGCAACGTTAACGTACCAAGCAGTGTTAAGTCGGCGTTTTAACTACGACTCGTATCAACATAATCAAAGTAGTATACATTTTTAATGCCAGTCTTACATTCTAACTGATGATTGGTTAATTAGAGGCATTTTATCATTTGAAAATCTTTTCCGTCTTTTCATTTCAACAGAATTCTAATTGTATTTGTATTTCAACGAAATCCTATCACGCGTATTAGTGTCAGAAAAGACGAAACCATGCAGTCGAGGTATCTGCATTTCTTTTCTCTTACCGAAGCCTTTTAACTGTCTTGTATTAGATTAGCCAGCTTATAAAATAAAGTTAAGTTAAAGTTTATGAGCTACTTTCCATGAATTCATTTTTTTTTGTCAATTTATTATTTTTTAAACTTATATTTAATAAGTTGATATTACAAGTTGGAGATTGAATGTAAAATTTCATGTTAGCAAACATAAGATTTGTATTTCAAGCTCGGTCTCTTATTTCAATAGATATACAAACTGATTATATCTGTCAGTATTCTTCAGAAATGAAGTGACACTGCTACACATTACATTTACTGGTAAATGACTTTTAACTCGATCTACCTTGGAATTTCTGCTACTATATTTCTACATCATATAAATTCAAGTGTTATGCTTTAGGTAAGATAGTGGAACTTCAATAGACTGCAAACCAGTATATTCGCATAAAAACCTTAAAATTATGTTTTGCTTTGATCCAGAGAGAGGACGTATGGACATTGGCAGAGAAAAGCAAAAAAGGAAGAAAGCTCAGTACGAAATGGAACCCCAATCCACCCTACCCCCTCTCAGACCCACCTTCTCCCCACAGACACCAAACCCACCCATTCTCTTCCTTCACAAAATAAAAAGAAAAAAAGAGAAACTGACACAAAATACAAAAACTTCCCTTCCCAGTGAAACAGGATATGTATGCATTTTAACGAAAGATGCACAGGAGGAACTGATCAATGCGGTGACTGGCTGGAGAACGGCAAAATATGTAGATATGGAAGGACAGGCAAGTGTAGTAGGTTGGGACATGTGTCTGTTGATGTCGCAACTTCAAAGGGATGTAATTGTTAAATATAAAAGGGGATATAAGTGTTGGAAGACGGACATAGATATAAAAAGGATACCGGCAAGAATAGGGTACGAGGAGCTACGGGAAAACTTTAATCTAGACGTTCTAAAAGTATCAGGACTTAAAAAGAAGTGATGTGGCTAGGAGTGGGGCTAGCAGCTCATTTTCATTTACTCATTTTCATGAATCATACATATCATAATTAAATTGTTTTTTATTTTAATTTTTTGTTATATGTCCCCACATGTGTTTGTATTGTCTCATCTGTGTTGGCCCCTTGTGGGCAATAAAAAATCCACTTATTCTTAGTGCAAGTCTTGAAGAGTGCAGTTCGATTTTTAACAATTATTTTTTCAAAGCTATGTAGTGAAACTACTTCCCGCCATTAGATACAAACTACTATCGCCATTACATACAATCTTCTCATTTAAATATAAATAAACGCGAGCGTAGTA
>NC_068982.1:32302753-32311688 GCF_001194135.2 Octopus bimaculoides
GACGACCTGTCTTTGATTGTGTTCTTATATGTCGCATTCACACTCTCACACAGACATACATCTTTAACGCTACAATAAATATCTCTGTTATTAATCTAATACGGTTGTGGTCTTTCATTACTGGTCATCTATGTTATCGTCGTATAACATATCATGTATATCATCATTTGATATAATATTGTGTGTTCGACCGTGTGACACGTTTAAATAAAAGGAGTCCTCTGTTTTTCCATTCGTCACCATTTCTCCTTTTTTGAGTACACACGGTCGTTCCTTACAGCTATAATGGAAGTGACATAGGAGCATATTCGGTACATCTTACTTTGTGTTCAATAAAGGCAACAACGCAACGGAAAGTGAGAGGAATATTAATGCAGTATATAGGGATCGGACAACAACCGTAAGCCAGTGTCAACGGTGGTTCCAGAAATTTCGAGCTGGAAACTACAGCCTAGAAGACGATCTTCATCCTAGATTTGTAGAGCTCGACGAAAACTTTCTGCAAACCCTGGTGGAACAAAATCCCATCGTAACCGTTGAGGAACCAGCAGAAAAGCCTGGAATTCGTCATTCAAGTCGTTCAAATCAGCGCTAGATGTTCTATCAGGATAATGCTCGGCCACATACAGCGAGAATGACTTTCCAAAGGTTGGAGCTGTTTGAATGGGAAACGATGCCCCACCCACCATATTCGCCAGACATTGCCCCATCTGATTTGGACGGAAAAATATGAATTCTATAGACCAGGTCAGAACAGTACTGGAGGAACATTTTTCGTCACGAACAAGTAAATTCTAGAAGGGGCCTTGAAAGTCTACCAGATAGATGGAAGAGCATTGTAAAGAATGAAGGAGAGAATATTATACATTAAAAAAGAACTTTGTTTATCTTAATTTTGAAAAATAAAAGAAATATAAAAAACCGCATTATTTATGGGATGACCCAATATAATAAAGAATATACGCACATACATGTAATATGCATATACAAACTAAACAAATATACATATATAGATATACATATGCGTATGTATATTATGGACTCCCTTCGGTCATGAATGACAATGGGATTGTACCTTCAAACCCGGGTAAGGTTGTTTGTGGAAGACCAGAGTTGCTCATGCATACCAGTTTTCCCTCTCCACGTCACCGATATTATCCAATGGAAAAGCAAAGGCTGATACAGCTTGGCACCAGTGACGTCGCAACGTGAAATAAAGTGTCTTGCTCAATAACACAATACACAACTCGATCCGGGAATCATACTCACTACCTCATGATTATGAACTTGGTGCTCTAACCACTGAGCCATGCGCCTTCACATGTATGCATCTTTATATAATATACATATGGAAGATCCTAGAGAAGTTGGCATCAAATTTTGGTCACGAGTTATACAAGCCCCCCACACACACACACCCACACAAACAGGACGTTACTGCATTGTTCCAAAACTCCCACACAACCAGTATAAAGTACTGTCATAGCTTGGGATTCAAAGGCCTACGGTTATTTAATCTTGTTATAGAGGTCTACATGGAGTTGAGGTAGATGTTTTCAAGGAGCAACAAGGAAGAAAATGAAAATTAATGTTCAAGATCTCAGATGAGTCTACACCACGGCAAGAAACTCAAACGAGGACAGTAATATCAAACTCATACCTTCACCAAAAACTAATATTCATTGAAAAGGTTGTGTTACTGGGTAAAAGAAAATACAGGAAGGTCAGTTAATTGATTTTATTCAACATATTCTCCTCTCAGATTCACACACTTATTGCAACAGTCCTTCAGTTTTTCTGAACCCTGTAAAAGAACTCGGAAGTTTGGGCCTCCAACCAGGCCTTTCGTGATACCCGTAAAGCCGAGCACTTTTCAGCATCCCATCGTATATATATATATATATATATATATATATATATATACCGGCCTTATGATTCCAAGGGCTCGAAAATGTGTGACGTGTGTCTTTGTACCCCACCTCGTTTGATGACCAGTGTCGCTTTTTTTACGTCCCCATACACTAGCGATTCGACAAAAGAGACCGATAGAATAAGTACCACACTTAAAATTATGAACAGGGGTAGATGTGTTCGGCTAAATTACTCAATGTGAGGCTCCAGCATGGTCGCAGTTCAATAACTAAAACAAGTAGAAGATACGATACGAAAGATGAGTGCTAATGCTTAAACTTCGTTAGAGATTGAACTTAAAATTCAAGCTACAAAGTAATAGTTACTAAGATAATATTCTGAATTTATATTTAAATAACAAACTTAGAAAACATATTCAAATAAAAAATAATACAATTTGTTGGAAAACTTCATGTTATTTGTCTGTCCATATAACTCAAACAAAACATGAACGTAAAACAAAAACATTTAAAAAAAAATTAAATTCCAATAAAATGTTATTCCAACGTGATAAAGTTAATCAACAGAAATTTTTTGCCAGCAAAAAATCGTACCCTTTCTGACAATTTCAATAGTTCCTTTTCCAACAGACATACTTCTAGCAAAATGAAAATTAATGTCACATTATATTAGTAAGAGTGCAATTTTATATTATACTTTATTCACCAATGTTCCTAATTTAAAGGAAAGGTGTAAGGCAATTTAAATTTTAAAAATCAGAATATGATTTTTGAGAGAAAAAAAATAATATAAATGAAGCAATTTAAGAAAATAATAATAATGATAATAATGAGGAGGAGGAGGATAGTGATAGAGACTATTGCGGTAGTGATTGGGGAGGTGACGACGAAAATGGTGCTTATAATGATGACGATCACGTTCATAATGATAATAATTTATACATATAATCATTTAGAAATAATTTTGGAAAAGAATAATTGGTTCCCTGAAACACTATGCTTGATATCTCTGCTAATATTAATCATTTTGATGTTTTGTTCTAACACCTGCCTCAGTTTTAGATTTAATGCTCTACAAGATAACTTAATAACAATATTTGAAAATAAAAGCTATTGAAGCCAATACAGATGTCAAGCTTTACCTTATATGGAAATCTGCAGCGAATGCCAAAGACCAAATGACAAATTCTGTTTATTTTCCTGTTACTATGGCAGACGAGGTAATCAAGAATTTATGGATAGTAAATTTATTAGAAATTATTGGACAGGAGTAAATTCCATCTATTTAATATGTATAGGTGAAATTTAAGATAATGCAGAATTGTTATTTAGCAAGCTTTCATTGGCAATTCAGAAAGTTTGCTTAAAATAAACCGTCAAAGAAAGTGAGGGGGAATATGGAAATAACAAAAATTACTGTTTAAATGTGAGCCACTATCAATTTTGCTGTTGAAAATTTATGAGGAATTAAGGTTAGTAGGATTTAGAGAACGGAATTGTAAGTGTACGGCTTTTATTTTTTTCTTAAATTGGAAAGTATTTTAGGGAGATAATCAAATTTTATCTTAAGCTTACTAACGATAAAAAATAAATGAATAACATTGTTTAAGCTGCCAAACTTATCACTTGCAAATAATGGATTTGGATTCCATTACTAGAGTCATTTAAGATGGCGAGTTGGCGGAATCGTTAGCGTATTTGTGCCAAAATTAGAATAATCATAATTACTTGAAAACTTATTAAAAAGGCAGCAAGAGGCAGAATCGTTAGTACACTGGACGAAGTACTGAATGGCATTTCGTCTGTCTTATGTTCTGAGTTCGAATTCCGCTGTGATCGACTTTGCTTTCCATTCTTTCTAAGTCTATGAAGTCATTTGATCATCAAGGTCGGTGTAATCGACTATTCCCCCCCCCCCAATTTTAGGTTCTGTGTCTATAATAGCCACGATGATATGAACTATTTTATATGAAGTAGAGAAAAGAACTCACAATATACTTCGATGCAGCAATTTCTCTCTATTTCCTGATTTTTTAAATTCATTCTTGGAAATGAATTTTCATATAAAATATAAACCTAATTAAATATTTATGCTGTTATCGTCCAAAAAACTCCTCAAACATTCTTTATCTTTATTAGAAAAAATAATTCTTTCTACTGTAAGTACAAGACCTAAAATTTGGATGGCGGGGTCTAATCGATTACGTCGACCCAGTGCTCGGCTGGTACTTACTTTGTCGACTCCAAAAGAAGGAAAGGAAAAGTCAACCTCGGTTACACTTAAACTCAGAACGTGAAGCCTGACGAAATATTGCTAAACATATTGCCCAACGTGGTAACGACTCCACCTTTTTATTACAAAAAAAAAAATTTATTAATTTCACTTATCTTACATCATAAAACTTCAGGTACCTCACCGTGAAGTATTCACTACTAGAAAGGACGATGATATATAAGTATTAGAAAGAACATTAAAAAAAAAAAAGAAAATGATGCATATAGTTCAGAAAACTTGATTATTAATACCTTCAAACTTATTTTAGTTATATACTATATTTTAATCGTTGGTCAAATGTAACCGAATGAATAAGTTCGTTTCGCAACCATGAGGTCCCGGATTCATTCTCACTGCGTGGCATCTTGGGTGAATGTCTATAGCCGTAGTTTTATCCATACACTGTGAGGGAAATACAATAGAAAAAACTGTATAGAAGCCCAGCGAGTGGACTGTATCTGTAAGTCAAACTGTATAGTATTGTAGCACACTGCTATTCTATGTTGTAGACCCTCAGTTCCGGATGTAGTTGAAGGGGTGCCGTAATGACATTCGACATGTCTTAAGCTTTTAATTAGACCAGCTGAAGCTCGTCCATCTCCAACCGGTCTTTTCCAGAAACAGACAAATAGCAAGAAAGAAGAGTAAAGAACTAGTACTTCATTTAGGCTGAAAGGCAAAGATGATCTATGCGTAATTTTAACACCGATCGTACACAGCTGGAACGATTGTTGCAGTCATCTATCCGATGCTCTATCACAATGATACTCATACTGGGCTCCGCGGTTCCCTAGGGGACCGCAAAGCGATTTTAAGGGGACTGCTAAGGTACGTTGAGACAGTTAAGTTTTCAAATTTTCAGACTTCAAATTTTTCGCATGCTATAATCTTTTTTTATCGTTGACCTCAAAACCCCACGCCTCTCCTATACGCTCATTTGATAATCACACTTGTGGTACAACAGGTGTGATTGTCCGATGGAAAATATGCGGGTATAACGGTTGATCGTGCAGGTGCTGCCGATATTCTACGCTTATATGATTCACCACGCCACTATTGCAATACACACGTTTGCATGTCTCTCGCCGTCGTTATCTTCACCGGTGTATGTTCCCGCATGAGCTTGCCCTTTGCCAGACACCAATTCTCATCCCGGTTCATAGTCCGGAAATCACTGTACACGAATGTATGTAATTTTTTCCGTGTTAATTAACCTGCATTTTACAGAGGACCGCTAATCATCGAAAAAAAAAATGTAAGGGGGCCGGCATATAAAATTTCTTGAAAAGTTTGAAAACACTATCGGTTCTGCTCACAGGCACTCACATTCTGCATGACAGCCGCATTAACCGTACATATTAATTTAGGGGCAGGTAATTCAGTTGATCGAATAATTGAATTCTCCTAGATGAACGACAGATTCATCACAATCATATTTATTCATACAGTCTCGTTTAGTTAAGTCTTGAAATCACGCTAGTATTTTACTGATCATTGTTGCATTACCTCCAGTTTTGTTTTGTTTTGTTTTGTTTTGTTTTGTTTGTTTTAGTTTTTGCTTTGGAAAGCCTCTGTCAACTATTAAAAGGTAGATTTGTTTACTATAGAATATAATTAAATTTGGAAAATATGAGAGAAAAATATCAAGCAGTTTACACAGTGACATAACATTGCATATTCTGCGGCAACATTTATTAAACTATTGGAAATATTTATTACCAATATCATCGGCAATTTTCTCACATAAAATCATATAACTAATGCCATTTTTTTAAATTTAAAAGCAACTTCAAATGCAATATTTCAAAATTAAAGTCTTCAATAGAAAGCAATATGGATTATGCAGTTTCGGATAACTTTCTCTCAAGTCGATTCTATTGAATTTGTTTGCGATATCACTAAGATTGAGTCTTTGGATTTGCTTTTATATTTTAGATGATTAAATATGTTAAGTTATTCTTGGTCTTCATTATTTAGTAAAGTTTATGAATTTGTATATGGTTTCATGCCTTGTGGAAACAAGAATGTTGAAATTCTTCCTCGTCGGAGAGATTATATCATTAACGTTTTTGATAGTCATGAGAATATCAGTCAGAAGAATATGAGAGTGGGGATTACAGAGAAGAATATATATATATAAAAAAAAAACATGTGCCACTAGGCGCAAAAGTTCTTAATAGGAGGCTAGTAACAGGATTAACAAAATGAAAAGTTCCAGTAGGGCAGCGATGAACTAAACGAAGACGGAATTCTATCACACACAGATTACATTAAAAGACGGAAAATATTCTTTTCTACTCTAGGTACAAGGCCCGAAATTTTGGGGGAGAAGTCCAGTCGATTAGATCGACGGTAGTATGCAACTGGCACTTAATTCATCGATCCCCGAAAGGATGAAAGGCAAAGTCGAGCTCGGCGGAATTTGAACTCAGAACGTAATGACAGACGAAACACCGTCAAGCATTTCGCCCGGCGTGCTAACGTTTCTGCCAGCTCGCCGCCTTAAAAGACGGAAAATATTGTGAAATTTACTATTTACAAACACAATTGCAGCGTGGAAGGTGTTTATAAGCCATTTAAAATAACACACAAAATCCGTTAGATTCACTTCAACATTTAAATTTAATTTGTCAAAATATTTTCGTCGCTTTGAGACCGCGACCTGTTCACTGACAAAATTCTGTGCTGCATCTCTTTACAAACAGCTATTATGAAACACTTCGTCCGGTAACTATTTAAGGATTTGTTCTCAGGGATAGTTCGGTTAAGTTCGAATTTCTAGCGAAAGGTGCAATGCCGTCAACCCGTCTCTTTCTCTCTCTTTCTCTCTCTCTCTCTCTCTCTCTCTCTCTCTTCCTCTCTCACTCATGTGCACACGCACATATACATGCGAGGGGGTACTGGAAAGTTCTTGGCTGCAAGGATGTCGCGATAGGCTTGGTTGGAGGCCCAACCTTCCGTGTTCTTTTATAGGGCTTAGCTAAAAAGAAGGAAAATATTTTTAGAGGAGAAGGGCAACGCATATTTGTAAGGAGCGTGAATTAGTGTGCGTGCAAGTCGAGGTTCTTAGGGTGTTTCAGTTTGTTCAGCAACTACTTCGACCGGATAACGCGATTCTTTCGGACCTTATCGGACAACAACTGCCTTCTTCTCAAAACATAAAATCTGTGCCACATGTTCTCGTGCACCACACGTTTTATCATTGACTCCGACGCAGGCAAATAATTGATAATGGCTCACATTGACTTGCCGAGATTCTCGTTGATGGTTATCTGGACTTGATGGACAATATTTCATATACGTGAAGGAGAAAAAAATGTCTTTATTAACCGCTAAGAACTTACAAATAGATGGAAGATGGTAGAGGCGATTCAATTCAATACAATGTGGGGTTACATAAAAGAGTGAAAGCAGTAAAATTACAGAAACAAACACAAGTTCAAAGAAAAATAATTTCCCAAAGGAAAGGAGATTTACCAAGGCTGATCGTGTAAAGTCCACAAAAACACGGTCAACCTGACCACTAGGAGAATGCCCTCTCCCTATCTTCCTCACTCAATCAATATGCGTATGCTCAGAGCAGGCCCATTTATCCAAACCATCCTTGCCACTCCCATCCACCTTTCAAAAATTTTCTGGAAAGCAGCACGTCCCTTTCCATATTGGCTCACAGAACTGGAAATTTTCTCTCTACTCTTTTACTTGTTTCAGTCATTTGACTGCGGCCATGCTGGAGCACCGCCTTTAGTCGAGCAAATCGACCCCAGGACTTATTCTTTGTAAGCCTAGTACTTATTCTATCGGTCATTTTTGCCGAACCGCTAAGTTACGGGGTCGTAAACACACCGGCATCGGTTGTCAAGCGACGTTGGGGGACAGACACATAAACATATACACACACACATACATATATATATATATACACATATATACGACGGGCTTCTTTCAGTTTCCGTCTACCAAATCCACTCACAAGACTTTGGTCGGCCCGAGGCTATAGTAGAAGACACTTGCACAAGGTGCCACGCAGTGGGACTGAACCCGGAACCATGTGGTTGGTAAGCAAGCTACTTACCACACAGCCGGGAGGTATTTGACAAGAGGCTTCCAAACAAGATTGACACTTAAAAGTAAAGCTTGGAGGGAAGACCATCCAAATCAGGCGACTTGACTCCCGTGCAGCCAATCACCGCTCCCCATACTTCCGCGGTTGTTATGGACTTTTCTTTATACTTCTCTTGCCGAAAATCTAAGTAGGCTGTCAAGATAGGCACTGAAATCCACTATGTTTCAGCTTGTTATTCATGCTGAACAGCTGACCGAAGTGCGACTGAAAAGCTGAACACATTTCTTGAACGTCAAGTAACGTGTGCCGATTATGGTCCGAATTGTGGATTTGTTACCACATTGCACCGCTACCACCAGAGCACATCCAACGGCTTTTGTTGTCTCGTGTCACAGAGCACATGCATTAGCTGTCACTATGCAACATGATAACAATGATAGGTTCTGCAGTCCCATAAGAATTTAATTCTACGAAATAGTCGCTGACATTACAATTGCACTATTGGAACTACTGTTATTTCAAACAACTACAAAGAGACACTTCGTACGGTAACTATTAAGGATTTGTTCTCAGGGATAGTTCAGTTAAGTTCGAATTTCTAGCAATAAGAGCAGTGACCCACCACCACCAACCCACCCTCTCTCTTTCTCTCTCTCTTTCCCTCTCTCGTTCTCATGTGCACACATTATACACACACACACACACACACACACAGGCATATAT
>NC_068982.1:32311825-32314580 GCF_001194135.2 Octopus bimaculoides
ATATATATATATATATATATATATATACGAGGGGGTGCTTGGTTGGAGGCCCAAAGGACTGCTACAATAAGTGTGTGAATCGGAGAGGGAAATATGTTGAATAAAATCATAATTAACTGATCCACCTATATTTTCTTTCACTGATCTACCTATATTTTCTTTTCAGCACCCCCTCATGCGTATATTATTATATCCACTAGCGTAGCTAGAGTGTGTCCCGCCCGGGGCGGCCCCTTCTGTTTGTCGGCCCCGGACCTCACAAGAAAAAACACATATTGCCCACAGCAGGCCCAAAAGTACCGCCCGGAGCGGAGCGCCCCTACCGCCCTGCCCCCAGCTGCGCTAGTGACTGTATCGACCAGATTATCGAATGTTCTTTTACACAGCTAGTCACAATGCGTTACTATGCATTGTTGTAGCTTTCGAATGATGCCACCTCGCAGATTTCGCGGGCGGGGCAACATTCTCCTTGAATGAAATGCCAGTCCACTGTAAGCTCACCCATTTACAGCTGAAATGGCTGGAGCAACGTGAAAAGAAGTGTTTTGCTGAAGAGCACAACACACCACCGATCTAGGGATAGAAACCACTATCTTTGCGACCGTGAGTGTAACATCCAAACCATTCGCTTTCACATGTTCATGCACACACACACACATGTGTGTGTGTGTATATGCATAGCCGTATCGGATAGATAGATAGATAGATAGATAGATAGACTCACAGCAAGACAGGAAGATTGCTGCAAAAAATATATTTTTCAATATGTGTGTGTGTAACAATAAATATTCTAGGTCCATCAATATTTCAAGATATATTCCGACTTTATCATCCGGATGAAACACCTCTATTTACGATTTATGTTGCTTATTTTATTATTTACGAGAATCCTGCTGTTGAGTTTGTTTCTCATTCAATATAGACGAACTTGAAATTTTCTGATTGTTGATGTCATTAATGTTCAGTTATGAGGAAATGAGCTGGCTGTAGTATCTATTTGTTGTTAAGCTCCAAGGACAGTTCTGATAGAAAAACCTATAGTCAAAGGTGTTTCCGCCGTGAGTATTCCATTTTTATTTACATTAATAGAATCGACAGAGTACTCGACAAAAATATCTTGCGGTATTTAATAACAGCACCTAACGCTTTAAGTTCAAATACCGATGAAGTTGACATTGCTTTTCATTTTTTCGGATATGATAAAATGACTAGCAGCCAAGTTCTGAAGCTGAAGGCGTGTACTAAACCCCCTCCCCTCAGCTCAAAAACTGCCAGGCTTGTTTCTAAATTAGAAACCATGGTGCCCAGCTGGCAGGATCGTCAGAATATCGGGAAAAAAAATGCTTTGCGATATTTGTTGCAGATCTTTACATTCTAAGTTCAAATCCTGCTAATATTAAGTTATACCTTTTTTTATACTTTCGAGTGTCTGTACAATCGAATATCAGTTTACGTTTTGAGATCAATCATTTACTGGGGTTGCTGGTATCCATGGTACTGGGATTGATACAAACAAAAACCCACCTCAAAATTGCTACCCTTGTACCTAAATTAGAAACCATCATTATTACAGGCGGCAAGCTGGGAAAGGCGGTGAGCTGGCAGAAACGTTAGCACGCCGGGCGAAATGCTTTGCGGTATTTCGTTTGCCATTACGTTCTGAGTTCAAATTCTGCCGAGGTCGACTTTGCTTTTCATCCTTTCGGAGTCGATAAATTAAGCACCAGTTACGCAATGGGGTCGATGTAATCGACTTAATCCCTTTGTCTATCCCTGTTTGTCCCCTCTATGTTTAGCCCCTTGTGAGCAATAAAGAAATAAGAAACCATCATTATTACAGAATTGAAAGGCGGCGAGCTGGCAGAATCGTTAGCACGATGGACAAAATGCTTAGCGGCATCTCTTCCGTCTTTACGTTCTGAGTTCAAATTCCATCAAGGTCGACGTTGCCTTTTATCCATTCAGGGTCGATTAAATATATACCTGTAAAGCACTGCGGTCAATGTAATCGACTAGCCCATTTCCCAAAAATTTCAGACCAGGTGCCTATTGTAGAAAGGATTAATTATTATTGCAGAATTGTAAGACGACGAGCTGGCAGAACGGTTGGAAGGCTAGACAAAATGCTTACAACACTTCGTCCATCTTTATATCTTGAGTTCCGAGGAACAGGTGGATGGATGGATCGATCGATCAGCAATTTGAGAACAAAATTTTAACTTAAGGAAAACAAAAATATATATAAGAAAAACCATTATATATTTTTAGAATTTGGTACACATATTCTGACACATGTATAGAAAAAAGCTATTCAGTAAAACCACCATTAGCCTCGATTACTGCCTCGATACGGCTTCTGAAACGACTAAATTTGTTGATCAGGTGATCTTTATTTATATTTACCATATTTATTGACCAATTTTATTTAATTTGCTTTGGAGGAAGGACTGTTTTAACGAAGTCGCGTCTTGTTCTTACCTTCGAAGCACGGAGTAGATAAAACAGGGGACAACTGATGAAGGAATGCTCTTTATGTTGCATGTCTCGTTTCTCTGTTTGTTTGTTTTGTTTTTTTCGGTGTTCGAAAAAAAAAATTCGTTTTCAATGTTTTTGTTTGTTATGTTCTCGTTTTTTTTATGTCCTGTACCCATATATGCATTTATTCATATATACATATATATGTAGGTATGTACATATATGTATGTATATATATATATATATATATATATATATATATATATATATATATATATAT
>NC_068982.1:32314991-32321660 GCF_001194135.2 Octopus bimaculoides
ATATATATATATATATATATATATATATATATATATATATATATATATAATGTGTGTGTGTATGTGTGTCATTATATCTGTGATATATTCCTTTTTACGTAATATTATTATATAGTCTCATGATAGCTAAATTACCATATGGCTTCCTACAAAAAAAATAAATAAATAAGTAAGGAGAGTCAAATCCAGCGATCGTCAGAAATTACTGACTGGAATAGCTTAATGTATAATATATATATATTACGATAAGATACCCACTCGAACGTATTTTTACATGGATATATATATGTATATACTTACTTGGAAATGGATGCGTGGCGTTCAATCAAATAATAATATAAATAATATATGTATATGTACACACATGCACATATATTCAACTCAACTCAACTCGCATATATACATATATGTATGTGTCTACATATGCATATATATATATTATTATTATATATGTAGCTGTTTAAAGAAAACTTCAGAAGTAATTAGTGGCGACTTCTCTTAAAAGTGGGGGAAATTTTGCATTGTGGTCTTATTATGTACCTGCAGAGAAAGGGTCTACCCACCTTCAAGGACATTCATGCTGACAGGGTTGCTATGTTAGGAGTAACCCTCCAGCTTTATCAACAGTGCAAATGTGGACAACTGTATTTAGGAGGGAAAGGAAGACACCTGAAGATGGCTCACTGTCTACATCCGCCACCACCGAAGAAAACATTGGGATGACAGGCGATTGACTATAAATCAAATGGCCAATGCTAATAGCATATCATGTGAGACTTGAAATTATTCTGTACAATGAACTTGACATGACGAAGGTTTCTTCTGCATGCCACGTCTTCTGACACTTGGTCAGAAGCGCACCAGCTTGATCATATGTCGGGAACATCTGATAATGTTCGAAGCAGATCCAGCTGGCTTTCTGAACGTTTCTTAACCCAAGATAGGTTCATCACTTTGAGCCAGAGACAAAGACAATCAATTCAGTGGAAACTTTCCTATTTACCAGCTCCAAAAAGGCCAAGATCGTTTCATCTGTAACGAAGGCGATGATCTCAAATTTGTGGGGATACAAATGAATTGTGTTCATTGACTATCTTCAGAAGGGCCACATCCTTAACGGAGAGTACTCTACCAACTTGCTGAGATAGCTACGAAAGGTTATCAAGGCCAAACACCCTGGAAAACTAAAGGAAAGGGCTCTTGCTTCATCAGGACAATGCTCCAAAACACAAGTCTGTGGTTTCAATGGCTGCTGTGTGTGACACTGGCTTTGTGCTGGTTGATCACTGTCCCTATCTCCTGATTCGTCCCCGTCTGACTATCATTTGTTCCCCAACATGGAAAACACTTGGCTGGGAACCTGTATAGCAGTGATGATGACGTCATATCTGCTGCTGATAACTTTTTGACCCACAGGATGAAAGCTTCTACACTGATGGGATACAAGCCCTGCAATACCGATGGAAGAAGTGTGTGGACCGTAAAGGACACTATGTCGAAATATAAACCTTATTTGGTTTCATTCCAAGAGAATATCTTAGTCACCTTATGAGCTTTTCAACCGACCCTCGTATGAGCACTGCATAAAGGTTAAGATACAGAAAAACGTAAAGCAAAATTATGAACATGTACCTGTAGTAATCACATGATTTTTGCATTGCTCTTAATAAAGCCACGGGATTTTATGTCCAAACAATAAATGATCCCGATAGTCTTGACACTTATTGACGCTTGGCTACACATTTCTTGTCCACGGAGAAAATAGTAGCTTAAATATATTTATAATATATCTTGATACAAACATCGGATATGTGACCTAATTTCATAAGAGTGCTGTTACTGGCTAGGGAAATTAATTAATCGAAGTGTCATGCGGTAGTTAAAATAGGTAGGAATTTGAGGTAAACTTATGAGCGTGTGTTTCTGGTAAATACATAACGATGGCTTCATTTTTGCGAAAACTAAATACCATGTTCACACTACCTTTTTATTCTCTATGTAACCACTACTAAAACCGTTTACCCAAAGCGCTCATGTAAATATGCATACATGTATATGTGTGTGTACATTACACACACACACACACATATATATATATATATATATGTATATATATACACACACACACACACACACACACACACACACACACACACACATACACACACACACACACACATCCCCAGCATGCATACATGCACCTACGTTATGTATATTTATTTAAGACTGCAAATAGAAACAAACAATTTCAATTATATCCACAAGTTTATTTCACTGAATAAATTACTTTTAGTTAAGACGAAAATTGTGTTTGATAGCGTGTTTATTTGTAAGTGGAAATTTGCTGTATAAATACATTTAATTCCTGTGTGTGTGCACATATGTGAATAGATAGAGATACATTTTATACGAGTGTGTATACACATATGTACATATATACATACCCCCAAACAAATATATATATATATATATATATATATATATATATATATATATATATATATATATATATATATACTCACCTATAAATATAAGTGTGTGTGTGTGTGTGTATGTGTGTGTGAATGTGTCTGCGTGCGTATGTAAGTGTGCATTTACATACTATCGTATACACACACTCACGCACAGATATATGTATATATGGTTTGTGTGAATGTAGATGCGTGTGTATGTAAGTGTGCATATGCATATTATTGTCTTTATATATATGTGTGTGTGTGTGTGTGTGTGTGTGTGTGTGTGTGTGTATATATATATATATATATATGCATGTGTGTGAGAATGCGTATAGAAAAACATACTTCACCTTCCCATTTTCTCTATCTTTCTATGTTTACGCGTATATCTATGTATGTGTGTGTATTTATGCGTATATGAAATAGTATGTGTATGCGTGATAAAAAAAAAAAAACTAATAATAACACTTTTCCTAATTTCGACACTACATGTCTTAAGAATGAAAATTTTCTGATTTATCTTTTTCCAAGCAGCAATTTTCTAAGACTTCAGAATCCCAGAGAATGTTTGAGATTCTCATTCATTGAAAATAATCCACTTAGCTGTTCCAAGCTTATATTCAGATACCAAAATGTATGTTATTCATATCTCACCGATATAACTACTCCCAACTGTTTAGAACGACATCATGAGAGTATTTAATAAAAAGAACCATCGCTACAAAATCCAATCATAACTCATTTCAGACTGTTTTAAATAAAAACTGTTTTAAAATGCAGCAGCTTTTTTTGTTTGTTTATTTATTTATTTGCAATAATTTAGCCCTGCATTGTCGACACTGGTATTAGTTGCCCTCATATGTTATAATTTTTGTGTTTATTACATATATTTTTTTACATATTATATATATGTTATCACTGCGACTACTGCCCTGCAACCCAAAGTTAGCGTTTTTATATTTATGTCTCAATTGAGCGAGTAGCGTGATGCGGCATAGTGCCACTCGTTTCTATCTTTACGTCATCTCATTAGTCAGGCCCAACCTCTTGACACATGACCTCACAACACTTTTCCCTGTCTTTCTAAGAGGGACAAACACGTTCCATTATTATTATTGAGTGAGAGAGCAGTACATGCCATCAAACTGACACTGGGGTACAAATATACGAAGCCAAATATAAGGTTTGTTTAAGGAATTTGAACGAAACACCCATGTTTCCAGAGGTGAATTATTCAAACCACAAAGAATTCCTTTCAATATATGGCTATGATGCTCCCCTACTACTTCTGCACGTGATCTGAGAGCCACATATCGTCCGCCGCTTAAGGACATGCTCAAACGGTTAAGGTCAAGCAACTGACAAGCAAATCTGTGGCATTGAGCAGAATATTTGCTGTTGCCCGGTGGTTCTCAAAGTGGGCAACATTGTCCCCCTGGAGCGGTGGAAAGTTCCAAGAAAAGTGGGGTGATGATGAGGTAGCGATTCATGTAGAAGTTGGGGCGATAATAGGGTGACGATTCATGTAAAAGCAACAAAATAATGGGTTCATTAAGTTAAGTTTTATTTGTGAAATACAGTTGCTTTTTATTTGCTTTAGAAAGAGGTCTGTGTTTTTAGAGGTTAGATGAGGTGGGGCGATAGGAATGTGGCCTAGGTGTTAATGGGGCAGCAGCCCGAAAAATTTTGGGAACCACTTTATAAGTCCACTTTTTACACTAAGATAAAACATGTACATGATAACGCTTCCAATCAGTTAAGATCAGAAGCCATGAAAGCCAATGCCTGGTCCTGCATCCGGGCATGTTTTATTATTATTATTATTGTTGTTGTTCAGTAGTTTTATTTTTATAACGTGCTTTCACTTCACTACCGAGCGCAGCTCTGTGTGCCTTGGGTATGTGCTGTGGTTTGCTGGGATGCTCTTATGGTTACTGTATTGAAAGTGTTTTGCGTAGGATGTGTGCAGTGCCCAGTAGTGCAATTTTCTGTGTTATATATATTTGTAAGTCCTGGTGTTTTTGTTATGTATTCGTCTGAATATTTTTTTATTATACCTAAGGCACCTACTACTATTATTATTATTATTATTATTAAGGCGGTGAGCAGGCAGAATCGTTCGCATGCCGGGAGAAATTCTTAGCGGTATTTTGTCTGCTGCTACATTCTGAGTTCAAATTCCGCCGAGGTAGACTTTGCCTTTCATCCTTTCGGGGTCGATAAATTAAGAATCAAGTACTGGGATCGGCGTGATCGATTATCCTCCTCCCTTCGAAAATCCAGGCCTTGTGCCTATAGTAAAGATTATTATTATTAGAATTTGCCTTTCATCCTTTCGAGGTCGATAAACTAAGTATCAGTGAAACACTGGGGTTGATGTAATCGACTAATCCCCTCCAACCGAATTTCAGGTTTTGTGCCTTTGTTAAAAAACATTATTATTATTATTCATTTTGTCCCACGAATGCTAGACCTCATAGTTCATATACAATTTCACTCGCACATCTGAGAATGACTAAATGCACAAACATTCAAAATATCAAGAAGCCATCTGGCTGATTGACAAAAAGTTCTCACCTACATGTGACAGTTTCTAGATCTTGACGAGCCTCTACGTGATCGGTCAATCTTCTAAAATGCCTGCTAAATACATCCAACTATCTTTAACAACGGTTTCAAATTTTGGCACAAGGCTAACAATTTCGGGGAGGGCTAAGTTGATCACATCGACCACAGTGTAAACTGTTACTTATTTCATCGATTCCGAAAAGATGAATGACAAAGTCGACCCCGATGGCATTTGAACTTAGAACGGAAAGTGGGAAGAAACGCCAATAAATATTTCTTTTTTTTTCCGGTGCTGTAAAGATTCTGCCAACTCGCCGCCTTAACTATCTTTAATAATCTTTCTAATATAGACAGAAGGCCTGAAACATTTTAGGGAGGGGTTAGTCGATTACATCGATTCCAGTGCTTGACTGATTCTTATTTTATCGGCTCCGAAAGAATGAAAAGCTAAGTCGGCCTCGACAGAATTTGAACTCAGAACTTGATGACAGTCGAAATTCCACTAAGCATTTTTCTCGGCGTTCTAACAGTTCTCCCAGCGCGCCGCCTTTCAACAATCTGTAATAATGAAAAGTGTATACCGTACTTCATCTAGAACAGCATTATCTTATATCCTGTATAATTTAAGATTAGGGTTGATGGTTGGAATACCATTGATCATAGATAAATCTATCAAATCGGGGTTGATTTAGTCTCAAATAACGACTAAGCAATTGTCACACAGCTTCATTTTTCTACTCCTTCTACTGCCATCCCAATTTACAGGAAGACTATGGATGAAAGGGTTATCAGACCGAAGCAGTTAATGTCCCTCTTGAAGTGATTGCAAAAAAAAAATGCATGGCTTCGAGAGAAACGACATTGTCAAGGGTTGAGGGATGCGCACAGTACTTAAAAGGCGGAGATGGGTACAATATGGGCATGTGGAAGAAGCATTCCACTGTGTATGTCAACCGAGCATTTTAGAGACTTTTAGTAATTGCTCTGGGCGAAAGTAGGTGAGATTTTATGATCCGCTTTTGCTTTACTGAGTACGTTTGGTGATGAGGCCGAGCATTTGAAACGAGCTTGAGCTTTCCGTGTGCTTTTCCTGTAGATGAAGTGGAATGCTGAGATTCTTTTTTATTACGCTGTTGAAGGAAACAAATTTTCTCCGAGTCGTTCCATGATATTTTCGGAAGGTTTCTGGTCCTAATAACATAGAATTTTTGGCATGTACTGTTTGGATGTGTGGATAACACTTATGTAAGGAAAATTAGAAAGTAAAGAGGGATGATTTCATCTGTGTAGGAATGGGCGTTGCTTGGGGTGGGAAATTTCTGGTTGCCATTTCAATAGTCGCACTACTGACAGATATTACGGTTAGGATCTTTTGGAGAGGTTATGTTTTACATATTAATTGTTAGCAATATTGTGAATAAACAACGACAGGTAAAAAAAACGTATTCTTATACTGAGTGTACAATCAGACGGGAGACAGACATAGAAGGCCCCTAATTCTTATACATATATATAAGTTGATTTTACGAATTGGTTTCGCGAACTAGGAGGGAATTGAAGACAGTGTTTGTCTTAAGAATGGCCATACTTTCATACCAGCACTTTGGGCAAACACTATCTTGTGTTCTCTTTTAAACTCCCCCCC
>NC_068982.1:32321670-32323134 GCF_001194135.2 Octopus bimaculoides
CTCTCTCTCTCTCTCTCTCTCTCTCTCTCTCTCTCTCTCTCTTATATAATGTGAGAGAGAGAGAGAGAGATAGTGAAGGCACGTGGTTTAATAATAGGTTATTCGACTCATAATCGTGCAAGTACAAATGAGTTGTACTTGTAATTCAAAGGCCCAGCCTTGTCTCATTCTGTGTCACGCTGGTAAACCCTGAAACTACGTTAAGGGTATGCGTATCTGTGGCGTGCTTAACCACTTCGACGTTAATTTCACGAGCAGGCTATTCCATTGGTTGGATCGACTGGAACCCTCGCTGTCGCAATCGACAGAATACCAGTTTACAAACACACGCACACACATGCATATGATATATATATATATATATAATCTAAATAAAGATGTATTATTACCGTTATTAATGATAATAGTACGATAATAATAAGGTGGCTAGCAAGTTTACACCTTTACAGGCAAAATTTACACCTTTACAGGCTAAATTTAGATTCAGTAAGGTATTTATATACCGCTTGCTAAAATCAGAGCCAAGGCTACAAAACCACCAGAAACTCACTATAAAGATACACATGGGCAATGCAATGAACCTAGGAGAAACAGGCTTACCTTGTCTTGAATACATAAGGAAGGAATATATATTTCAATACCAATTGATTTCACCCTCTGTATGATAAGCATACACTGGGATCGTCAGTTGAAAATAACATTGTTAATATCTATTTCTAAAATATTCATCACATTAGCTCGTATGCCGTCTTTACTTTAAACGAAAACTATTCAAAAGAAAACTATTGTGAGCAAGAATAAATTGAAATAAAAATGTATTATTACCGTTATTAATGATAATAATAAGATAATAACAAGGCAGCTAGCAAGTTTACACCTTTACAGGCAAAATATAAGCTAAATTTAGATTCAGTAGTGTATTTATATACCACTTGCTAAAATATATATTCCTTGCTTGTGTATTCAAGACAAGGTAAGCCTATTTCTCCTATGTTCATTGCATTGCCCGTGTGTATCTTTACAGTGAGTTTCTGGTGGTTTTGGAGCAATGGCTCTGATTTTAGTAAGTGATATATAGACACACTACTGAATCTTTCTATTTATTTATTTATCTATCTAACTATATATATATATATTTGTTTTGCAAGATTTTTTATGTGAAATCGTGTGTTGAAACAGATGTTGTTGTACTTGGGGATGGTCATGTTGCCAGTTTAGCCAATAAAAACACACGCACTGTATATTTGGTGTTAATTTTCTTTTTCTTTTTTTTTTTTTTTCAGCTTTATATTACATTAATCTTAATCTTAATCCGGCCAGAGTTCTTTCGTCACACTTCTGTGACCTCATCAGTGGTCCTTTGTTTCCTTCTTCTTTCTTATGTGTGTCTCACCTTGCTAACTATCAGCCATTTTGTATTTTGTATTCCTATTGTATGTGTCTACGCATGCGTGTCCTTCAATG
>NC_068982.1:32326626-32337682 GCF_001194135.2 Octopus bimaculoides
AAAAAAAAAAAAAAGAAAGAAAAAGAAAATTAACACCAAATATACAGTGCGTGTGTTTTTATTGGCTAAACTGGCAACATGACCATCCCCAAGTACAACAATATATATATATATATATATATATACCCAGATACAGTCTTTACAGTTGAGTGGCTGCTGTATGCAAATGATACCTGTAGAATATGGAAATATTCAAGAAAATGTGTAATAAAAATGCAAACCTTTCCATACTATTAGCAGAGTGCCTGGAAGTTGGTAAATGTCATCAGCTCCCATGATTCCACCAACTTCCTAAAGTTGTATATCTTATCCTACCAAACCAATGTAGAACTTCTATAAGCTCAAATTGTACCTTACCATCTTAAGAAAGTAGAAAAGAAAAATGTAGAACACACCATATTACATAGTTCAGTATAAATACAATGTCTGATGAATATAAATGACTTGGTCATAGCTTGACGATGCATGACTATAGTTCAGCTAGATCAAGATTGACCTGAGGTCAGCCATCAACAACACCAAGTAGAAAAATCCTTGTTCTAATGGTTTTCCAAATCACCATATTTCAAGAGATGATTTTGCCTTAAATAGAAAGTTATGTAAACATTCTAACTGTATTTTCAGTATTCTAGAAGCAAATTATGGCCTATAAGATTATATTTTACAATCAGCATTCAAAATGTTATTCTGCTGTGAATAGTAATGGTGTCTGGAAAGGGCACTCAAGTGTTCATATTATTCTCTAGTGTCTGGTTAAAATGCCTTATTCCAAAGATACTTGTTCTAAATTCGAAATTATTCTTCCAGTATCATTTGATATGAAAAAATGTTTTTGTGGCCATATACAAAATACAAATGTCAATATTCAAATTGTAAATTAGTTTTAAAAGACATCTTATAAGAAGGGTGCAATTTCTAAAACTGATTAGCTTCAGATCTCTTCAGTAACAAGTATCTTCAGTGGATTTCCCATAACTCGATACTTGGACTGTTTCATATCAGAATGTACATAAATGATATAAATTATTTTGAAATCTATTCTGTTTTGCTGATGATACATTTCCTTTTCTCTGAAAGAATGACATTTGAAATACTATATGAGAAACTGAATAGTGAACCAATGAATGTATTACATTATGTTAAAGCTAAGAAACTTATTGAAAATAGTAACATGATTGAACAGCTTAATTATTAATGAATATCAATTCCACTGTCTTATTCTCTAAATGTAAATGTTGTAATATCAAAACTAAAGAGTACAAATAACATTCTGTCATGGGTGTAAAATTTGGCCATAAATTTAAGTAGAAACATTAGGGCCATTCCTATATACACTGCCTTGTCAGATTCTGCATCATGTTGAATCTCATTGAGAACCATATTAAAGGTATGTGCATCTGTGTTGTGTTCAGTCACTTGCACCTTAATTTCACAAGCAGGCTGTTCTTTGATTGGATCGGCTAGAACACTCATCAACATAACTGACAGAGTGCAAGGATAAAAAAGTCAAGAACATTTGAATTAATAAAATGTAATTAACCTTCAAATGTGATGTGAAGTAAATCTGATCTATCTCAGTTCAGTGACAACTTCAAACATGTTTTAATCAAATTAGATTTCATCAGTGAGACATCGTCTAACAGCAAATGCACACTCGTTGACTGGTTGGAGAAATACAAGCTTTTTCTAAATGGAAACTATTAGAGATCATGCTTGTTGCATGAAGCATAATAGTAAAGTCAGTGCAAGCCCTATTAATACAATAAACCAAGAAATCTAGACAAATTAAAATTACAACCATTAAGATGAGATTAATCATTATGTAAGTGACTAATTGTGGTATTTATTAAAAATAAGTATATAAAGGTGCAGGCATGGCTGTGTGGTAAGAAGCTTGCTTCCCAACTACATGGTTCTAGGTTCAGTCCCACTGCATGGTACCTTGGGTGAGTGTCTTTTACTATTGCCTCAGGCCAACCAAAACCTTGAGAGTGAATTCAGTAGACAGAAATTGAAAGAAGAATGTCATGTATTTATATATATAGATTTATTTATTTGTGTGTGTGTGTGTCTTTGTGTCTGTGTCTGTCGCGCCACCATCGCTTGATGACTGATGTTGGTGTGTTTATGTCCCTGTAACTTAGCAGTTCATCAAAAGAGACCGATAGAATAAGTACTAGGCTTGCAATGAATAAGTCCTGGGATCGATTTTTTCTGACTAAAACCCTTTAAGGTGGTGCTCCAGCATGGCCACAGTCAAATGACTGAAACAAGTAAAATATATACATATGGCAGTCTACTTCTGGATATCCTTCTTCAGGCTTGAAGAATTTTGGCCATACCTCTAACCCTTTAATGCCACCACACAAACTTGACATTGAGTATGTGCTTTGTCAGTTACAATATTCATTTGACAGCTGTTTGCTATTTCTAGCCAACCACATAACCACTATGAGACTACCAGGTTGACTGTCTCTTATATTATTAACAAAGTTATAACAGGAGCTATAATAACAGATGTAAGTATTGTATAAATGCAATAAAGATACACCAATCCTCAGAAAGAAAACTATACACCCAGCACAGCCAAAAAAAAAAAAAACCATTAATAACTAAATGAGATCAAATAATAGGCGAGTTATATAGAATTCATAGAGCCAACCCTTTCTATCAGTTCATTTTTATATTGCCTATCTTTGCAAAATAAATAAAACTACTTCTATTTAAATGAAAATCACTTTTCAGTAGTTTCCTTCTTTTATATCAGAAATGTCTAGAACACAGATTAGATCTTTTTTTTTGTAATATTGTTATTTCTTTTATAGTCCATCTACCTCAACGTATGAATATATAGGTTTCGTGGTTTTTCTCTTTCTTAATTTCATTGTATATCCTACCAAGTTACATTCAATTTGTTTTGAAAACCAATACAGTTATAGATATGTGTGTGTGTGTGTATGAGTGTATGTGTATATAGAGTGTGTGTGTGTGTGTATATATATATATATATATATATATATATATATATATAATGTAAGATACCTCATAATCATATAATAAAATATGTATATCTATCAATATACACAAACATCATACATATTCTTTCACACACACACATATATATATATACACATATCATCGTATATATATGGAAAGAGAGCGACAGATGGATAGATGATATATATAGGTGCAGGAGTGGCTATGTGGTAAGTAGCTTGCTTACCAACTACATGGTTCTGGGTTCAGTCCCACTGTGTGACACCTTGGGCTAGTGTCTTCTACTATAACTTCAGGCCAGCCAAAGCCTTGTGAGTGGATTTCATAGAAGGAAACTGAAAGAAGCCTGTCCAGTGCGCCCTAATTGGCTCCCATGCCAGTGGCATATAAAAACCACCATCTGAATGGGGTCAATGCCAGGTCCACCTGACCAGCTCCTGTGCCAGTGGCACATAAAAAGCACTAACCAAACGGAGCTGATGCCAGTATCCCCTGACTGGCTCTTGTGCCGGTGGCACATAAAAAGCATCATCCAAACGTGATCGATGCCAGGCCCACTTGACTGGCTCCTGTGCCGGTGGAACATAAAAAGCACCCGCTACACTCTCGGAGTAGTTGGCATTAGGAAGAGCATCCAGCTGTAGAAACATTGCCAGATCAGATTAGAGCCTGGTGCAGCCACTGACTCTCAGACCTCAGTCAAACTGTCCAACTCATGCCAGCATGAAAAACAGATGTTAAACGATGATTATGATATATATATATATATGTCTGTGTGTCTGTGTTTGTCCTCCCATCATCGCTTGTCAACCAATGTTGGTGTGTTTACATCCCTGTAACTTAGCAGTTCAGCAAAAGAGCCGATAGAATAAGCACTAGGCTTACAAAGTATAAGTCCTGGGGTTGATTTCTTCAACTAAAGGCAGTGTTCCAGCATGGCCACAGTCAAATGACTGAAACGAATAAAAGAATAAAAAGAATATATATATGTATATGTATATATGTTAGTATGTATGTATTTTTGTGAATGTCTGTCTCTCCTTGGCTTGACAGTGTGTGGTAGTTGTAAATGAGAGACATTGTCACAGAAGCAATGTCATTCATTTCCAATGTACTGTAAAAATATGTCTTGTGATAAGAAAATACTACTTTGCTTGTAAACGGATGTGGGCTGGTGTCAGGAAGAGCATCTATCCATAGAGAATCTGCCTCAATAAACTAATAAGATCCATCCGACTCATGCAAGCATGGTAAAATTGATGTTAAAATGATATTTATTTGCACATAATTATGTTATTTTATATATATATATATATATATATATATATATATATCATTATACATACATACATACACACTTGCACACACACATATGCATGCACAAACGAATACACAACAAAAATACATTCATACATACACACATACAAACACACATACCTGCATGTATACATACATACATACATACATACATACATATATACATGTGTTGATTAGTGTCTGTCTTGAAATGCCATGACCATCTCTGAATAAAACTGTTCCAAACTTTGCACAAAATTTCAAAATCAACGTAGAATAATAAATACAGGAAAAAAACCATTTTGTGTCGGTTCTTGTTGATAAAACAGGAGTATATTCAAAAGACTGATAATAGTGGTAACAGATTAGGAGGCTTAGGAAATGTGTATTTCGTATTTCTTTAGTTTTTCTTTAATCTTTCCCTCTTACTTTTTTCAATTCTCTCCTCCTTTCTACATCATCATCATCAACATTTAACATCTGTTTTCCATGCTGGCATGGGTTGGACAGCTTGACAGGAACTGATTTGAGAGAGAATTTTGCTGCTATTTTGAGTAGGTTGTGATTATGTAGAAGCTCTATTTTAACTCTTACAGAATTTGTTCAAGAAATGCTGTTGAAAGAGTAGCCATGTTCTCTAAAACTAAAAGACTGACCTGAGAAAGCACAAGGCATAGAATGTTCAACCAGTCCAATACAAGGTGGTGGCCTTTCACAATATTAGGCAACTCATTTCATTTGAATTCAATAACATATGTTCAGTGCTAGAAAAATAGTTAAAAAATGAGACAAATAAGTTTTTGATAAAATGTCAGGTAAGCAGAGTCTCATAAACCAGCTGTGTAGCAGAAGTAAGCAGCAGAGATATCCTTTACATGAATTCAATAAACTCTTCATGTTAGTTAAGTTTTTGGTAACCTGCAAAACTAACACAGCTGGTGGTGTTTTAAAAATATAATATCCACAACAAGAAAGAGTAGAAAATATTTTAGAAAATATTAGTAGCAATGGGATTTTCTTTTTATGTTTGCTCAATGAGGCATAGTAGCACATTAAGTTCACTAAAGATCTTCAAAGAGACATGGATTGAGTATGAAATGTTAGATCTATTCATCTGACTGACATAAAAGATAGAATGAAAGTTATTTGAGAAAATAACTACACATTAAGGATATGCACAATAAGAAATACAATCAGTTAATGGAATAGTGTCTATAGTAAATGTAGACTAAGGAAGACATCTATTGGTATAGTTTGAAATGAGAATGCTAAACTTCAAAGACACAATGATACATTGTTCAAATGTATATCATATTGTACACCTGACCAAGACACCATGGATAAATGGAACTTTAAAACAATATGACGCTACTACCACAAAAATTTTTTTATATATTGAAATAGTTTAAGATATTAAAAAGATTTTATCATTCATTTTGATAATGAAGTGGGATATTTGTTGATCACTGTATATTTTTTTTTTCTTTTTGTGTATACATTTACTTTGGTTAAACAATCTTGTTGCCAAATCTCTATGATATTTGTCTATCAAATTTTTGAAAAGCTTATATCTCATTTTTATCAAGCCTGCAAATCATGTTGATTAAAACATTCAAGTTCAAATCACCTTTATTTATTATAGGTGTCAATAACTTAGCTTATTTTTTTATTGTATGAGTTATGTTATATGACAATATACTGATAATATCAATTCCCAATCTGTTAAAAATTACAACAATTTGAAAAAAAATTTTAGAAACTCAAATCTATTTGATATTGTATCAATGTCAATAATATTTCTAAATGAGAAAACAAACTTTTATCGCAGTGTGTCTAACTCAATCAATTATTTAAATATATAATGAAAATATCTTAATTAATCCATTTACATATCTTACTATTGTACTTGATGAACACAATTGCCTGTCATCAAAGATTTAGCTGCAGAATTAAGTACGTAATTGAAAATATCATGATATTTGTATCCCATGCCTCATATAATTTTCAAACTATAAGGACAGAGGTATGAAGGTATATTTGACTATGTGTCTTAAAACTAATAAAGCTTTCTTATTTTTGTCACTCACGCTCAATCTGCTAATCTAATATTTTTAGATAACAATAACCATATCTCTTGTAATCCACAAGTTTTTATATTCTTAATTACGATTATGAACATTATTTCTCTTATATCAATGGATTATATTAGTGCTTTAAATTTTCAAGGAATTAATTACCAGTCATTCTTCTTATTTTTTACCTTTCACAGAAACTGAAATGCAAAACTGAAATGCAAAATCAAAATAAAATACATTAATAAATTAACATGATTTTTCCACTTAAACTTATGTTAGTTATTTTTACAATAGAAGATATTCCAATAATATGATCCTCATCATCTGCATCATGGCAAATTATACTGAGGAATTTCTTTAGAAGCATTCTTTTGGAAATATATCTTGTTATAATTATTTAAAAAATATATAGAATGTAGTTAGATCTTGAAATGTATCATCCATATATTTCAATTTTGTCATTCCCAGGGTAATCAGTACTTTTTAAGTAACCTGTGGCAATCTCTCAAATATGTACAGCAGATTATTGATACATTTGTTAAGCATTGTCAAGATGTAGTTAATGTAATGATGTACCTAATACCACAAAAAATTGTTTCTTTCTCATATATTACAAAAAAAAGAAACAGCATAATTTGATGTTACTTTTTAAACCAGTTTTAATCAATGGATTATATTAGTGCTTTAAATTTTCAAGGAATTAATTACCAGTCATTCTTTTTTTTCCTTTCAAAATAACTTATATGTTTGCAAAGAAACTGAAATGCAAAAACAAAACAAAATATATTAATAAATATAAGAGTTTCTAAGAAGAGAGAAATTAGTAGCCTTCTTCGAAGTCTTCTAAAAATTTAGTTTTTAATTTGGCAAAATTGAAATTATTGTAATTCCCCATTTTCTCTTTTACCTTTCTTTTTTAGTTATTATCTTAAATATTTTTTAACATCAGTGAACTCTATCATATTATATATATATATATATATATATGCACACACACACCTTAATTCCATAATATAAAATATTGGAGTATTGAATAAAATAAAATATTAGGAAAGTTCCATTTAGAGTTTTTCTCCATTTACAAGCTTGTCTTATATGTATTATGATGATTTTTAAGTACATTTTATAACACATTTTTGCCAAGCTAATTAATGGTTTGTTATACATTTTCATGTTTATGAAGAAGAAGAGTGTAAACAGGGATGTTGTGTAAAGTTTTTACTTGCTTAAATTTGATGTATTTATATATTATTATTAAGACTACTCTGCCGGTTTAAGACACAAATTTTACTAATTCTTTGAAGTTAAAAATTAAATTAATGCCGCTATAGAATATATCTTGATATCAAAATAACTTAATAGAATTCAAAATAATTTCTTTTAATGTTAATTCACTAATTTAGGAGTTCAAAAAGCATAAAATATTATGAAGATGATATTTTAACTAACTGTCTTTAATGTATATGATACTTCAATAAAAAAAAAAAAGAAATATTTAAAATATAGAAAAAGATACTCAAATGCAAATTACATTTCAATTCTAAATTTTTAAATTCCTCATAATTTTAAGAAACACAAAATGGTTTTGAGAAAAAAGAAAACAAATAATAATTTCTTACATAGACACAGGGCCGGAATTTGGTGGGGCATAAACTGTTGGTTATATTGAATCTGGTTCATGATGAGCATTTTTTAATGACTCCCCATCAGAATGAAAAGTAGTTTTGTTCTCTTGGAGAGATTTGAACTCAGAATGTAAAAGCCAGAAGGAATATTGCAAGGCATTTTGCTAGACACCCTGACAATTTTACTGATGTGCCACATTTTGTGATCATTCTTTCTAAGCTTGGCACAAAGCCAGTAATTTTAGGGGAAAAGATCAAGTTGACTACATTGACCCCCAGAACTAGTTCCTTATTTTTATCAATCCCGAAAAAGATGAAAGGTTAAGTCAATTTTTGTGGAATTTGAACTCAGAATGTAAGGTTCCAGAAGAAATACCACTCAGCATTTTCCCATACCACCCTTGTAAAAATATTTCTAATTTAAGTACAAGCCAACAATTTTAAGAAGAGATGATAAGTAGATACTGTTGACCCCAGTATTAGACTGGTACTTCTTTTTCTTAAACCTAGTGAAATGAAAAGTGAAGTTGATCTTGGCAGGATTTGAATTCAGAATGTAGAAAGATAGAAGAAATACTGCAAAGCATTTTGTCTAATGCTTTCATGATTCTGCCACCCCACCACCTTAAGTCTTTGATTCTAATTTAGGCACAAGGCCAGCAATTTTGATGAGAGGGGTCAGTCAATACCATCAACACAGTATCTGACTAGCACTTTATTTTATTGACTTCCAGAGGGATGAAAGATAAAGCTGGCCTCAGCAAATAATGCATAATATGTACACACATACATACTTACATACATACATACTTACATACATACAATGAAGCCTTGTATCTTTGTTGGAAACTGGCTCCCTCCTCAGTGAAAGATTTATAATAATTAAAAATTAGAAGAGACATACATACATATATGAGTGAGTGTGTGGACAAATGAAAGAAAATGACACTGAACATATTTGATTGGAATTACATATATTATTTAATAACAGTTAGACTCAGCTCCATACAAATTAAAGTTTCATAGGCTCATAGCCTTGGTACCTGATCAGATGGGATCTTTCTATGAGCCTACAAAAGCTATGGAGATGAGTCAAGCTGCTATTAAATAATACACACACATTTACTAGATAGATAGATCTAGATAGAGAGCAAGATACGTACAAGCTGAATGAAAAGATGCATGCGTATATTATACACACACACGCACGCACGTGTGTATGCATGTATGTGTGTGTGTGTGTATGTAGAGTTTATTTCATTTATTTATTTTCATTGTAATCGAAAAAATTAAACTAAATAATAACCTAATACAAAGGCTAATATCACTATGAAATGTGCCATCAATAAGATAGCACATATACTGTAATATACATACATGTGTGTGTGTGTGTTTGTGTGTATGTATGTGGTTATGTATATATAATCATATTCTGTTATCTGATCATCATTATCATCAACATGTGCTTCGTTTCTATTAACTGTTTCTTCTTTTTAAAGTTTGTGTATTTAACTACCTTTTGTGTTAACATTCCTGACATTTAAGATGAATATTTCCAATTCACAATAGATTTTCACAAACAATGACTTATAAGTAGTTATTGGAAAAGTGGCCTTTCTTTTTTTTGTTTCACTTTGAAATATTTTAATATTCTATAAATTTTGTTTCTGAACAATTAAATTTATCAAACTTCTCTGAATATCCCAAACCAATCCAATAGTGAACTGAGACTGTAGAAGAAAAAATATGCTATTTATGCTGCTGAATTTGAAAAAATTCTGATCTCTTTCTCATTGTGTAGATATGTATACATGTTTGTGTGTGTGGATATATATATATATATATATATATATATATATATATATATATATATATATATATATATACATATAGCTTTGTTTACAACACTATATACATACAAGTATTGCAGTTAAGAAGTTTGCTTTCCAATCAAAATGTTTCAGGTTCAGTCCCACTGTGTGGAACTTTGAGCAAATGGCTTTTGCTACAGTTCTGGGCCAACCAAAGCTTTGTGAGTGAGTTTGGTAGGAGGAAACTGAAAGAAGCAAGAGAGACAGATTGTGTGTGTGTATGTCTGTGTCTCCTTGTCTTGACTTCTCATGATTGTTGTAAATGAATGTCATTTATTTCAAATCTTCCTTGAAACCATATCTAGTGTGGAGGAATATTACTTTGCTTGGAAACAGGTAAGGATTACCAATAGTAAGAGCATCCAACCATAGAAAAATCCTCCTAAATAAATTCCATTGAACCTATGCAAGCATGAAAAAGTAGACATTAAAATGATGATGATGATGAGTATCTACTTAACTATATACATACATGCATACATATACATATAAGTTATATATATAGCAATACCTTAAATTTTAACTATGTATGACATTACTATTTTTATCACTCTCAAAAGATAGCAGGAGAGTGATGGTGGCAAAGTACCAGGATATACCCTCGAGGTACAGGGATCAGAATATAAATGAGATTGTAGAATAGAATGAGAGAGAAACAGATGGTGGCGAAAATGCCAGGATATACCCTCAAGGTATGGGGATCAGAATATAAATGGGATGGTAGAGTATTGCCAAGGGTGTATGAATAGAGAGTAAGGACTTCATGTGGATGCAAAGATTGTAGGGGTTGGAAATGCAGTTACTGGTGAAACTTAGGTATATAGAGGAGATGGGAGACAACAGGATAGCAATGATACAGTGAATAGGGAAGAGATAAAAGAATTGGTGAGGGATAAGCATAGTGCATGAAAAAGAAGAAACGTGAAGAAGAGAGGAGATGTAGTTTGGTTTGTTAAGGTAGGGTGTGTGAAAAAATTTATTGTTACTTGTAGGTAAAACACATAGTGTTCCCAGAATTCAGTTTTGCTGAAGTGGGCAGGTGTTCTATATATCACCAAGAAGCATATATCACCAGACATTTCAGTCCATTGTCATCTCCTCTGTGAGGCCCAACACCCTGAGATTGGTCTCACTACATAATATTTATGCATAAATATGCCCATATATATATATACATATATATATATATATA
>NC_068982.1:32337813-32343594 GCF_001194135.2 Octopus bimaculoides
ATACAATTAAACCTTGGGAGAGGCATTATGCCGGTAATAAACACACGCACTGGTTCAGTCCTTTATTAATTTATATAGTTTTTTGTTAAATTATTTCATTGCACTCTTGCAATCTCTTCAGTAACTTGTCTCTCCACTTCCATTTATTTAATTGTATTTCTTTCAACACACGTATCCACATCAAGAATCTTGCACACGAAATACACATACGATATATATATATATATATATATATACACATACATGTATACACATACACATAATATTTATGTATAAATATGACCACACATATATGTGTGTGTGTGTATGTATGTATACAGTCATACACATAATGTTTATGCATAAATGCCTATAAATATGTCCACATATATATATATATATGTGTGTATGTATGTATACACACATACATATAATGTTTATGCATAAATGTCTATATATATATATATATATATATATATGTGTGTGTGTGTGTGTGTGTGTGTGTGTATGTATATTTAGATGTGTGTGTGTGTGTGTGTATGTATATTTAGATGTGTGTGCATGTATGAATGTATGTATACACACATACACATAATATTTATGCATAAATGTCCATCAGAACACACACACACACACACCACATATATGCATACGCATTTATATATGATGATGATGATAGACACATATTTACACAAGTGCATTAATATAACCTGATGTACATATTCATGCATAATCAAACACAACACTACCTCCAATTAATGTATTATTTGTTTTTATTTTTTATTTTGTTTTCTTTACACTGATCAAATGCTCCACGTTCACTGTGGGACATCAATCCACTATTTGTAAACAAGCTCTGTCTGATACTAGTGAAAATTAGCAAAACATCAACTTACAGCAATGTAATTCCATTTGTTTTTCATTGTAAAGGAAGGATTGTCTGGAAAACAGTATTTGATTAACCTCACCTATTATTAGACATTTTGCTTTTTGTTGTTGTTGTTGTTGTTATTTAGGAAGAGTTTTCTTCTCAGAGTATTTTTGTTTGTTTGTTAGTGCATGTCTGTATGGTGCTGTTTTTAATTTTTTTTTTTTTTTATTTAATGAGAAGTTTGGAATAGTTTTGTCAACAACATAAGAGATAAAAATAATTTCCTACAGCAATGATAAATTAATCGTTTTTTTTAATATGGCGAGCTGACCAATTACTCTATTTGTTTTAATACCACAGCACCTGGTCCTTTGGTTGTCTTTGGCAAAGTTCATTTAACTGAAAGCAGAAGGTCCAGCCCCTCTCTCCTCCGGATTCTTCTCCACCTGTATTTATTGTCATCTAGAAATTACTCTGTTCAGGCTGGACATCAGCAGCATCATTCTGGTGGAACCTGTTACTTCTCTCTTATTTGACTTATGAAAACAGAAAAATAGTTTTTGCTTATCTTTGAACAGCTAAAACTTAATTCTTCAAAGCATTTAAAATGACTGAATTAATTTATCATGGGCAATTTGTCCATCCTTTTATCAGTTCCATCACCCTTTGCTCTTTTTTGACAAATAATTGTCTGTTACAGTGGCATGAGGATAGAAATATAGGAGCAGTCTATAGGTAATTGGATAAACACATTGTATGCTATGGATATTTATTTTTATCAACCTTAGAATATTCGATGGAAAAGTTGAATTACACACAATTTGAAATAGAAAATACAGTATATTTTCTGGCATACAAGGCAAATTTTTCAGACCAAAATTTACAGTAGGGCAATGCAGGTCATCTTATACATCAAAATGACTTTGGAACACCAAAACTTTCATGTGAAATGCACCAGGATTTGAAAAGATAGTGATGATGTTTTAATGTTAACTCTATATACAAGGCTGACTTGTATGCTGGAAAATACAGTAAAGAGAAATAACTGCATGCTGCAAGCCTTTAGTTCAAAATCTTACTGTTTTCTTTTTTTTTTTTTTTTACCAAATTCCATGGCTCTCTAAATAATGATATTGGTCATAGTGATTCCTAACATTGATATAAGGTCATAAATTTTCTGGTGAGGGTATAGTTACTTAACCCAGCATCAGTATACTGATGGTAATTATTTTGTTACTCTTGAAGTGCAAAAACTGGAGTAGGTCTTGATGTAGTGGATTTGAAACCAGTATGTAAGGAGAAATATAAGGTATTTTTGTAGTGTTCAACTATTTCTGCTTTTCAGTTATGAAAATAATAATCAATTTTCTCATAAGCACTAAGCTAAAAATGTATGAGGCAGAAAATAACCAATTAAATTTATTATACAGGCAGAAGATCAGAAATTTAAGTGTAAGTGTTGGTTGATTAAATCTTGATTTCTATTTTATCTTATCAATTCCATGAGAATAAATGGTAAAGTTAACTTCAATAAGATTTGAAGTGAACACAAAGAGACAGAAAAGATATTGGTTTCAAATTCTGGAACAAGGCCAGCAATTTCAGGGGTGGGGCTAAGTCTATTACATCAACCAAAGTGCTCAACTGGTACTTATTTAATGACCCTCTAAAGGATGAAAGACAAAGTTGACCTCAGCAGAATTTGAAGTCAGAACATAAAGACAAGTGAAATACTGGTAAGCATTTTGCCTGACATGCAAACAATTTTGCCACTTGCTGCCATAGTAACAGAATAAAGATTACAAAGTATTTCGTCAGACACTAAAAGTTCTAAGAGGTAATGTTTATTGCCACTTAAACATAGTTGTTCCATAGGAACCAATGTTACTGCTATTTTTAACCACAGGAGAATACCTCCTCAGGTTTGGTTGTTTGATGCAATCTGCACCCAATATATATTGCAAGCAGAGGAGCATCTTCTATCCACGTGACCACCTGACCATGGTCATCTTCAGTGGTGGATACTCATCCACTAGAGATAGCAGTAGTTCACAATGAGTGGTCTCATAGCTGAATCTATTTCAAATTGTGTGTTATTCAACTTTTCCATCAAATTATTCTATGATTGATAAAAATAAATACACATAGCATACAATGTGTTTATCCAATTATCTATAGACTGCTCCTATATTTCTATCCTCATGCCACTGTAACAGACTATTATTAGTCAAAAAAGAGCAAAGGATGATGGAACTGATAGAATGATGGACAACTGTCCTGCCTGCAATATATATCAGGTGCTGATTGCATTGAATAACCAGCTGGAGGTCTTCTCCTGGGGTTAAAAATTACAGTAACATTGGTTCCTATGGAACAGCCATGTTCAAATAGCAATCAATATAACCTCTCAGCTTTCATCTCTTATAGAGATTTTCTAGCTAGCTAATTTACTAAAAGTTTTATTCTACAAAGTTACCACCTTATTAAAAATAATAACTATAATAATTTTACTTTATTACTGAAATAACAATATTGACAATGATGACTTGAGTACAATATCAAGATTTATAAGGAAGAGGTATAGTGTACTGAATCAACTATAGTGTTTTACAAGTATTTATTGAATCCTGCTATACGATAAGCAGACAGGACTTGTATGTGGAATCATCATCACTCAGAAAGGTGTTTTTTATGTGCCACCTGCACGGGAGCCAGTCCAGTGGTACTGGCAAAAACCTTGCTCGAATGATTTTCTAATGTGCCACCAGTACAAGTGTTAGAAGGCAACGTTGGTAACGATTACGTTCTAATGGTGCTATTTACGGGCCACTAGCACGGAAGCCACATACATATTTATTTATTATGCATACTCAGTGGTCCATCTACCAAATCCACTCACAAGGCTTTGATTGGTCTTCTGCTATAGCAGAAGACACTTGCCCATGGTGGAACGAAACAATGTTGTTGGAATGCAAACTTCATTCCACTTTGGAATGATAGAGTTAATTACAACCAGGCATTTAGTTTGACACTGTAACATTTCTACAAAATATTCCTTTGAGAAGGGGATAAATATTCAATGATAAAATTTCATTTGACACTTTAAATTTGCAGATAATATCATTCCACATTACTTATATGATTCCTTCTCTTGAGAATGGTTTGCACATCACAAACCATGTTTTCATAAGGACCTTAACAACGAACTTGAAATGAATAGACAACAATCAAGAACTGAAATGGAGCAAATAATAATTTCTGTTACCTCAGCATGAAACAAGTTTATGCCTTGAATCAATATAGGCAATCAACTATTCATTTATTCTTTTATGGGTTTCAGACTTTGGACTTTAGCCATGTTGTAGCAGCATGTTATTGAGGTTTTAGTAGATTTTATCAGTCTCAATACAAATTCTGGCACTTATTTTGACAATCTCTATTTATCAAATGGCTAATTCATGTCATAGGATGAAATTCAATATAAAGTATCTTTGTTTGAAACACCTATTTACACACGTTCATACACACAGATCTATGGATATACATACATATGTAAGAGGTTTCTGTACAGGTGTTGTCTTATAATTTTTAACTCACAAGACAGAAGCCAACCAAAGTTATGACAGAGAATGCTGAACCAGGAACCACATGATGACACAGTAAACGTCTTAACTATATGACCATCCTCTCCCCACTGAATAATTATAAATTTAAAATTTTGGCACAAAGCCAGCAATTTCAGGGGAGGGGTTAAGTTGATTACATCAGTTCCAGTGTTCAACTGGTACTTATTTTATAACCCCAAAAGGATGAAAGGCAAAACAGACCTTGGTGGAATTCAAACTCAGAATGTGAAGATGGACGAAATTGTGCTAAACATTTCACCTTGCATATTAACAATTCTGCCAACTCACAGCTTTGCCCCACCCACACCACTTTTTCTCCCAGAAGAACAAAAGAGCAGATTGACTATTGCAAAATTTGGACATGAAAGTAGATATGGTACTAAATATTGTAAAATTTGTCTTTTCTTTAGCTCCCAATTAACAGTAACAATTTCTTATATCGGCACCAGTCCACATAATTTATATGGAAGAGGTTTCGTTCCACTTCTGGAAGAATGAGAACCACTGAGTATAGAAACAATAGTTTTGCTTCACCAGTGTTATTTACGGCTTCTATCTTGGGCCAAAGAGAGAGCCTTATATGTATTCACTTGACTTGACAGAAATAACAAAAACTCTGTCAAATCACATCCTACTGTTTAAAAAAGAAAAGGTGGTTCTATATACACCTATCACAAGAAAAAATTGGAATCATCCAAGCTGAAAAACTTTCATCATAGGCTTGTTCAAGGTGACACTGGTCTGGGACAAAACAATATCTGTTTCTATTGACATCACCTTGTTAATTAATTATATCAACTAAGTAATAATTACTTAATGACAAAAAGGCAATGATTTGGCAGAATTATTAGAATGTCAGAAAAAATGTCTTACTGATATTTGTTCCATTTCTTTAGATTCTCCTTTCAAATCCCACTGTGATCAACTTTTGCCTTTTGTCTCTCTGGAGTTAATTAAGTGAAGTAATAGTCATGTGCTGGGGTCAGTATAAGTGACTAATCTCTCCCCTCAAAATTACTATATTGCATCTAAATCCAAAACAATAATAGTTTCAAATATTTTGGCATAAAGCCAGCAATTTTAAGAAAGGTAGGAAGTGAAGGTGCATGGCTCAGGGATTAGAGCATCAGGCTCACAATCATGAGGCAGTGAGTTCAATTCTCAAATCAGGTTGTGTGTTGTGTTCTTGAGCAAGACACTTTATTTCACTTCACTCAGCTGTAGAAATGAGTTGTGATGTCACTGGTACTAAATTCTATCAACCTATGTCTTTCCTTTGGATAACATTGGTGGCATGGCTGGCGT
>NC_068982.1:32343638-32353750 GCF_001194135.2 Octopus bimaculoides
GGGGGGGGGGGGGGAGGTTGATATGCATGGGCGACTACTGGTCTCCCATAAACAAACTTGCTCAGACTTGTGCCTTGGAGGGAAACTTTCTAGGTGCAATCCCATGGTCATTCCTGACCAAAGGGAGTGTTTGGGAAGTAGATTACATTGACTGCAATTCTCAACTTCAAAAGGATGAAAAGCAATGTCAGCCTCAGTGGAACTTGAACTCAGAACACAAAAAGCAAGAAAATATGCCACTAAGCATTTTGTCACAGATGCTAATAAATCTGCCAGCTTGAAACCTTAGAGAGAATAATCCTGAAATTTGTGGGGAGGAGACTAGTTGATTTCATCGATGCCAGTGTTTCACAGATACTTAATTTATCGACCCCAAAAGGATGAAAAGCAAAGTCGACCTTGGCAACATTTGAACTCAGTACATAGCAACGGAGGAAATACCACTAAGCATTTCGTCCAGCATGCTAACAATGACAACATCAATAGAATTTTTATATTAGGATTAAGTCTTTGATTTTATCAAATAGTATTTGTGTCTTGCAAACAACTGGCTACCAGTCAAGAACTCCGCATACCGGAAGCCAGCAAGTGTATGGGGGTCATCAGGAGAGAATGCGCGCCATTTCGGGGCCTACCTCTCGATGGCATCAATGCGCACCGCCCCCCCCTCACTGATATGAGGCCCCGCTTGCTAGATCAACTGGTTATTAAAAACAAAGCTCAATATTTCTCTAGTCATCTCTCATCGTCTCTTTTTAACCAAATCCAGTCTCAGTGCACCACTTGTACTTGCATTGTGATGTACTGCACACACCGAAACGTTTTTCAATCATTTTAATCTGCAAACATATACTTAATAGGCAGCATAGCTTTGAATTTAAAATATTTTTGCTTAAAGCATCAAATACTTGGGGAAAATTTAGAGACAAAGTTGCTTGCAGCATATTATCATTTTCTTATCATCCAGTCAACATAAGGTGTGTAATACAGGAAAGGAGTGGATGTTGGACAGGGATTTTTCATCTAATCCATTTTGGTAATATACACAATTTCTTATTTATATCACTTTCGACTTAGAGGCATCCTGCAAATTACCTGGAGCTTAGCACAGTGTTGATAATATTAAAACGTTCACAGCCATTACACCACTACAAACACTATTTGAGGTTGGTTGTTAAACCTGTGAGAAATCACACATCTTATAATGTGTGATGTTTTAGATGTTGTTTCAGGTATACTGAACCTGAACCTGAACAAAAGAGATAACATGGTCATGGTTAGCGTACCTTTCATCATAGGTCTACTCAAGTAGGCATGAGTTGGAGTTAAATGACAGCAATATACTAATAATCCTGACTAGTCTAGGCACAAAGCCTGAAATTTGTGGGGAGAGGATAGCTGTTTACATCCACTCCAGTATTCGACTGGTACTTTAGCCTCATGCTGGCAATGACAAGCGACTGAGACCTTTGGCAATATGCCATGCTTGAGAAGACCAATCAAGTCAAGTGAGATCGTAATCATGGCCGATGCCAGTGTTTTGTAATTGGCACCTGTGCCAGTGGCATGTAAAAAACACCTACTACACTCTTACAGTGGTTAGCATTAGGAAGAGCATTCAGCTGTAGTAAACAGGCCAAATCAGATTGGAACCTGGTGCAGCTCCCCAGCTTACCAGCTTTCAGTCAAACTGTCCAACCCATGCCAGCATGGAAAACAGGTGCTAAAGGATGATGATGAATGTAAAGACGGGTGAAATACTGCTAAGCATTTTGCCTGGTGCGCTAACGATTCTACCCACCTACTGCCTTCTGCAATATACTAATCATAATAATAATGGTAATTTCTCTTCTAGGAGACAGGTCAGAAAAATGTGTTTGGGAGCTATGGAGTGCTTCAATATGAGGGTTTTGCTCTATAAGAGGACCTGCATGCTCCCTAACTACCTTGTTTTAGTCACATGTTCAATATCTGCCCATATATCTTTGAGGGCTCATTCCACTTGGGTGTATGTTGCTGTTTCCAGACATCAAGTTTTTACCAATGCACAGTAATACAGTACCATTTTCCAGGCAGCTGTTGCCAAAATCTCAGCTGAGCCTTCTTCCCTTTTCCTTTCACAAGTTTTCCTACCTGATTAGGCATGCTTCTTATTAAGATGAGTGTGAAGTATTTTTATTCACTTTACCACATTCCCAGCAAAATACTACCTACACATGGAATCACACCCACCATTTACTTTCTTGTCTTCATTATTGTTGCTTTGCTGCTGTCATTTTGTTGCTGCTGTTTTTATTACTACTGCCATGTTGTTACTGCTGCTACAGCTGCTGTTTTTGCTATAGTTGTTGTTGTTGTTACTGTTGTGATTGCTGTTCCAATATTTGTCAGTTTTGCCATTTTCACTGCTTACATGTGGCAGTCAAGTTGGTCGTGTTTAACTTGAGGTAAGAGGATCTACCATTAATCAATCTCTTCGTCAGAGAAATTATTTCCCCCTCCCACCACTTCATACAGTTTAGTGGGTGTGAATTAAGCATTAAACAATTATGCTATGATGAAATTATTGCTGTAAGTGAGGTGCTCTTAAGCCCTACACTTACTGCCCCACCCCTTTTCACAGAGTGAAGTAGGGTTCTCCATTGAATGAAATATGAGAAAAAAACATTCAAACAAAAAGTATTTCCAACAAAATCAACTAACCTTTTACAAGACAAAGACAAACACATCCAACAAATAATATTAATAATAAACGGAACAATAACAATGATAATAACAGGGATATTTTTAATGACAATATCATAGCTATTTATTTGCAAGACAGTAATGTATTGTAGCAACTGCTTTGTCAAATTGTTTGTAATTTTCGCCACCAGTTAAAGTTTTACTTCAGGAATACAATGTCTCTTGTTATGGATGCATTCAGTTCCATAGCAACATCACCAGTTGCTGCTGTGTTATATGGCCACAACTAAAACAGTCAGTCTTCCACCAGAATATTATGTTCTTGCCACAATTGTTTTAGGTGCTAATTTTGCTATTAATAAATACATACATACATACATACGTGTGTGTGTGTGATTATTCGGTCTGAATTGAAACAAATGTAGGATTATAATATTCATGTTATAAAATAATAATAATGGTAGTAATAATATAATGCTATGTTAATAAATTAAAATGTGTCAATCGTAAATCTCCATTTCTTTTTTCATTTATATATATATATATATATATATATGTATATAAGTACATATGTATGTGTGTATATATATATATGATCAATAAATATAAGTATATATGTATTTGAGTATATATATATATATATATATATATATATATATATAATTATATATGTATGTAGGTGTATGTATGTATATATATATATATATATATAGTCATTTAATTCAATTGTACCTGCACTGAATCAAAGAGTTTACTATGATTGTTGACTCTCTTTAAAACATTCCTCTTGAAACAAACAAGTAAACTAGAGCAGCGGAGAATAATGGTCCTTCTTGACTAGACACATAGACTGATGATGTTTTATTCACCAGTTTGTGGCTCTAAACATTTCTTTAGCTCATCAAACATTGGAAACAGTTGATTGATCAATCAAAAGTGGTATTTCATTGGTCTATCGAAGTTTGTAAATATTCCCTTGGTTTATGACTTAAAACGTCAATTCTTTGTTGGTTTTGACATTATTTTAAAGACTGTTAAGCAACTCACTTGTAATGCTTTTCTTTTTTATGTTCTAGCAGAAAATATAAACCTACACACACACACACACATATAGTCACACACATACAAAAACAGATATATGTTTTACCCAAAAAGCTGAATTACAATTAAAAAAATTGGTAGGTGTTATTGCCAGTAATATTACACAAGTGAATTCAAAGACCTAGCCTCGAATGATGTAACAGGGCTATTAATAATGACAACAATTTGATGGTTGCAAACATTTCATTGATTTGTTGATAGTTGTAGACATTTTATTGGTCTCTGGGTGATTCTAGCCATTTGATTGTCTGAACATTGCTCTGATCATTTCCTTCCTTTATGGATGGCTAAACATATATTCATATTTCTACAGTGCACCAGCCAATATTTTTGTACATATAGTAATGATATTTCTATAGCATATTTTCAATGAGTTTCTTTGAGTATTGAGACTTGTCAGTGTGAGCATTTTGTCAATGCTCACAAATGTTCGTGCATTTTACAATTCTGTTTATAAATGTAGTCTTTAGATTAGTTTGCTCATGGCTTTAGGTATATTTATTTTGATATTGTTATATCTTCAACTGTTTCTCTGAGTTTATACGTATTTATACATGTGTGTATACTTGAGAGACATCACATCATCTTTTTTCTTTCATTTTGTCTTCTTTTATTTTCTCCTAGACATTATTCTACTTGATATGTTATTTCAAGCTCTAAGTGGACAATTATCAATATTTTAGTTGCTGTATTAAAATCAATGAGAATATTTTGCAACTTTCAAGTTATATATCATACATGTTATGGTTATTTTCAAAGCTACATTGTTTCAGTCATTTTTGCCATCTCTTTGCCACTACATATAATAATCACATTGGTTGGTAATCTTTAATTGTTTTGCTAAGATAGCAGTGTTAAAAAAAGAGTTATGGTGAATATAAGGATGATTGTATCAGGATTGTTCTCTTTAGACAAACCATAAAGTAAAATTACACATGTAAGCTTGTAGCATATAGGACTGACTTCAATATATTACAGCCTAGCAGAATGAAAATTCGAAATAATTTAAACTTAAACCTGCAAAGCTGTCAAACTTTGGATCTTGTAAACCACTCAGTATAACTTTATTAACACAATCAAGGCCAACTATCATTCTAATGGCAATGAATAATAATAATAACGATAACAATAATTCAACTCTAGGCACAAGGCCTGAAATTTTGGGGAAGGGGGCTAGTTGATTACATCGGCCCCAGTGCACAATTGGTACCTATTTCATCGACTCTCAAAAGGATGAAAGGCAAAGTTAACCTTGGTGGAATTTGAATATGATAATAATATTGTAACTTTAACATCGCACTATCATCTTATAATCAAATTACTTTTTAGAACAAACTTCTAATTGTCTTATGTTTTTACCGACATCCTCTAGAACAATACTTTATGCAAAACCAAAAATATGGCTCCCTAGTCATAACACCAACTTGAAGTCTTTGGCCGAGACTTCAAAGCAAAAGCCAAACATATAATGATAATAATAATAATAATGATTGAAATTTTGGCACAAGGCCAACAATTTTGGGGGAAAGGGTAAGTCAATTACATCAACCCCTGTTCTCACCTAGTACTAATTTTATCGACCTTGAAAGGATGAAAGGCAAAGTTCACCTCAGCCAGATTTGATTTCAGAATGTAAAGATGGACAAAATGCTGCTAATCATTTATCCTGGTGTTGTAACAATTCTGCCAGCTCACCACATAATAATAATGATAACAGTAAATATAATAATTTCTTTCATATTGTCTAAAACCACAAATTTCAAAGAGGGGTGTAGTCAGTTTATTTAACCCCAGTACTTGAAGCACAAGTATGAAAGGCAAATTTCAACAACAGCGTCCAAAGATATAAAAGCATTGAGACATAACTGTGTATTGCAAAGCATATTTATCCAGCACGGTACTGATTCTGAACCATCACATGTCTAATAATAATTAATAATAATAATAATAATGACTAAAAATAATAATGACAACAGCATTAATAGTATCAAAAACAATTTCAATAATAGAAGAAAGGAAAATGTGAGATAAATGTGAGACAATACATAAGGAGCAAAAGAAAATGACACCTATATACCAATGCTGGATGTAGTGCCAGAGCATGCTTACTGTATATATTGTGTTAATACAGTGCTAAATGCATGTCAACAAAATAAAATTAAATGTAAAACAAAAGACTTTATATATATATATATATATATATATATGTGTGTGTGTGTGTGTGAATGAATGTGTATATTATACACATTCTTTTGCTGGATACAGGCAACTAGCTGTGCATATATATATGTATATGTATCAAAAGTATATATCTGTGTGTGTAGAAATATATATATATCAAATGTTTATATATATGTATATGTGTGTGTGTGTATATATATATATATATATATATGTGTGTGTATATATATTATAAAATGTGCATATATAATTGCTTATATAATGTGTCTGTATATATACCAAATTTACATATATATATATGCATGTATGTATATATATATATATATCAAATGGATGTATATATATGTGTGTGTGTATAAATATATGATGTATATTATATATATGCTATATAGATATATCAAATGTATATGTATTATATGTATATAGTATATATTATATATGATATATATATTATACATAGTTATATGATATATACTATACACATATATATGATATATATTATACACATGTATATTATATATATCATACATATACATATATTATATATATAGTGTATATTTTATGCATATGTATATTATATATACCTTATACCCACACACACATACATACACATGAGAAAACATGTTTAAATACATATGTATGATGCATATGTATTTTAGTGTTTATATCTGGATTGCTCCAAAATGCAGTCCTTTATTGGAGTCCTATCTCATTCTCTATTTCCTCCATTTTTTCTCCAATATTTAACTTATTTTTGACATGACATTTACTTTAGCAATGTTTCTATAAATAGACATTTTTCTTTTTTTTTTCCTTTTCCATTTTGCATCCTAAAATGATTTCGTCAATTGTTTTTTGTTTCCAGTGTTTTCAATTTTTTGTTCACATTTTGTCTGTGATATAGTGAATATTATATATTTTTTTAATTTAAGAATGATTTAATTTTTTTTTTTCGATTTTATATTTTAACTTTTTAAATATTTTTTACTAATTTTTTTGCAATAAATCTGTGACAAAAACAAATTGAAAATTAAAAAAAAAGGAAAAAGGTTGGGCCATCATGACCGTATACGGTTGCGCTTTCTAGAATTTATACTGATTCCTTGACATGTATTACAGCAGATTTGGTTGACGAAGACATGCTTGCAGCGACCTCTTTCCCTGAGCTTGCGACATAAGTTAAGATTTTCGTTTTCAGGTTTCCCACATTTAAAAGAATTGCCTGTTAATAAAGAAAGAGAAAAGAATATACAGAAATGGTCTTAATAAATTAATTAAATTATAAATAAAACAGTTTTTGTTTGAGGGTCAGAAGGAAATGTTCTAAATTAATTTCAATGATTTTCAGAAAAAGAAACACAATTAGCTATTACTTTCTTAGTTGTTTTAAATGATTTGATGTAAAAAGCAAAATTTCAAATGTCTCTTCACTAGATTTGATCATTCATTTAGTTATTATTATAATAAGTATAATTATTATTATTAAGGCAACAAAGTCAGCAAGCTGACAGAATCATTAACACACCAGGCAAAATGCTTTGTGGAATTTCATTTGTCTTTACATTCCACTGATATCCACTTTGCATTTCCTCCTTTTGGGGTCAATAAAATGAGTACCAGTTGAGAATTGGAGTCGATGTAATTGACTCCTTCCCTTCCCTAAACTTACTGGCCTTTGCCAAAATTTGAAATCATTATTATTAAAGTAGTACACTGGACAAATTAACTTAGCAGCACTTTACATTCTGAGTTCAAATTCTACCTAGGATGACATTGCCTTTCATCCTTTTGAGATTGATAAAATAAGTACTAGTTGAGCACTGGGGCTGATGTAATCATCTAGCCTCCCTCTCCCTTAAAATCCTTAAAACTGCTGGCATTGTGCCAAAATTTGAAACAATTGTTGTTGTTATTATTATTATTATCATGAGAGCAATTCATGTCATCAAAGTGACACTGTGGTAGAAATATACAAAGCCCAATATACCCATCATGACTACCCGTCTGATAAGGGTACACCAGGCACATGCATATGTGTGTGCGACATGGTGATCTCATATCAAGATAAACAGCACATTACCTTGCAGGTAGGATCCCGTTGGAATTTTCTTCAGGTCGAGTAGCCCATCCCAATCAAAAGGTCTCTAAATAAGGTTTGTTTAAGGGTGATGAATAAAACACCAATTTTTCCAGGAGTGAATTATTCAAACCACAACGAATTCCTCCCAACATGGCTATGATACCCTCCCACTACTCCTACTCATGATCAGAGATGCACATATCATCAGCCACTGATGGACATGCTCAACTAGTTATGGTCAGGCAACTGACAAGCAAATCTGTGGTACTACACAGAATATTTGTTGTAGCCCATCTTTTATAAGGAGACAAATCCTGTGCTTTATAACACTCCCAATTAGTTGAGATCAGAAGCCATGAGAGCCACTGCCTGGTATCAACATTTTATTTGAAAGGTAAAGTTTCTAAACTAGATAAGGAAATACAAAAAAATGTAAGATATGCAGATATTCACTTGATTGCTCTTTTTTTTTTAAAAAAAAAAAGGGTAAGAGCATATTACATAGTTTATCTCACATTTCACTTTGTCTGAAAATATGGAATGGTCATAGCTGAAATGTCTTTGATCATAGAAATTCAAAATGAAGAGAAATCTTAAACTAAACAACAGCAACAACAACAAATTTAATATCTTCCAGACATTGAATAAATTCAGGCAAAAGGGTATTAGTTTCTCACGAGACACAAACTAAGGAAATGAGAAGCATAATACCTATTAGCTTTATCAGCATACAATTGAAATACAGGCGTAGCTGTGTGGTTACAAAGTTAGCTTTGAAAATGCATGGTTCCAGGTTCGATCTCACTGCAAGACACCTTAAGCAAGTGTGTTCTAATATAGCATTGGATCAGCCAAAGTTTTCTAAGTAGAACCAATAGGTAGAAACTGAAAAGTAGCCTACATACATGCATGCATGTATGCATGCATACATACATACATACAAATCTGCGCATAAATACATATGCACATGCCTAGACATGAAAATATATACATAAAAACGCATCCATAAAACAAAAATACAAATCTGCGCATACACTAACACCAAATACTGCACACACACACACACACACACAAATACCTAGATGATATTGATAAAAGTTCCAATGAAGGAGCCTTGAATCTATGTTAGAGTCCGGCTCTTTCTCTATGGACAAGAAATACAGAAATGAAACTGATTGATAACATACATACATACATGTGTGGTTGGGGTACATGAAAATCATCCTGAAAGTTCGCATTCACATCTCCTGATCAAAGGAGGTTTCTTTGTTTACAATTACCACCAAGCAAAGACACGTGTAGTTTCAGTTTTTAGTGTGCAAAGAGTAGTGGAATAAAAAAAAAAAGATACCTTGGAAAACAGGTATGGATTGCCAAAAGGAAGACCATCGAGCCATAGAAAATCTACCTCAACAGATTTCATCTGACAGCTGGTAGCATGAAAAAATGGACACAAAACCACAAAAAGAAATAAAATGGCTTCAAGTGCAGACTGAAATTACTTCACAATCTTGGTTTTTGCAGAATCGTAGCTCTTACTCTGCTCGCATATGTTTCCTTCCTCAAGAAATATTGATTTCTAATACTGACACACAAATCTAAAAAATACTTCTAGTGAAAATATATAATCAATTGAATCTGATACAAACTCAGTACATGTCTGATATATTTTGTTTGCTTTTGAGGCATAATATCTGAAGTCAATCATAATGGGGTTTGAAACTTTGAACACAGAATGTGGAGAGATGAAATTGAATACAATAAGACATTAATATAGCATTCTCTCTCTCTCATTTCCTTTTCTACCACTCTCCTGTAATGATATATTATATAGGGTGGTAGGAAAGACAGGTGCAGACATAACTGTCTGCTTAAGAAGTCTGCCTTGAAGTCACGTGGTTTCAGGTTCAATTCCCAAGTGTGGCACCTTGGAAAAGTGTCTTCTACTATATTCTCAAGCAAAGCAATGGCTTGAGAGTGAACCTGGTAGAGAGAAACTATGAGGATACCCTATATATATATATAAGTATATATATATATATATATATATATATATACACACACA
>NC_068982.1:32353946-32357034 GCF_001194135.2 Octopus bimaculoides
ATACCCTATATATATATATAAGTATATATATATATATATATATATATATATATACACACACACGTACATACAGAGTCCACCCAAAATATATATACAAGCTTCAGGTAAGGTAAAACATGTATAAACATTTTCATTCAGTGTTATGGCAGTTTGATAAAACATTGAAGGAGGTATCTGTATTTATAGAGGTACTTATACAAGTTAAATATTTATACAGATTTTTCCTTTCCTGAACTGTGTATACATTTTTTTGGCATATTCTGTATATATTCATTCTACAGAAGATAAAGGAATTCTTGAATGCAGGATGGCTGTGAAAATCAAGTAAATACTCTTTAGAAGATGGAAAAAAATTGGCCAGCAGGCATCTATAGAGAAGTGAACTCAATACCTTGTAAACAGGTTTTAGAAGTGCTGAGTGAATTGATATTCTACAGAAAATAAAGGAGTTCTTGAACACAGGATGGCTGTGAAGACAGCTTAGAAAATCAGGTAAATACCTTTTAAAAGATGAAAGAAAGTGGCCATCAGGCCTCTACAGAGAGAATATATACACACACACACACACACAACCACACTAATAACTTAGGAGTGAAAAATTTAGGATTCTTGGTTTTCTGTGAATTAATTTTGATAAAACTTTTCTCAGTTGGTTTGCACACTATGGCAACACCATCATTATGTTTCCATTATTTTGTGTAATGTCTTTTCTTTTTTAATTCAGATTCTTCAGTTTTTGGATGAACCATGCTAATAGCTTTTGAATGGAAATAGCCCATCTAGACATTTTATTTCAGAAAATGAAGGGTAATGATACATATTAAGCATACGTTGAGTATATATCTAACAGAAAACCATAATAATATTCTAACATTTATTGACATCATGAATTATTTATCCACATGAGCACCAAGAGAAAAATGATCCGATTGCGAGACCTCCAAGACTGTGAAAGCTAGAGATCTAAGGAATATTGGCCGTGAGTTACAAGGGAAACCTGGACAAACAAGCAAAGACATTTTCACCATCTCTGGAATTTCTCATGTACCAAAAATCACAAGAAATTGCATCCTCAAGACCATGGCTTCCATGCGAAAACTGCCTCCTCACAGGAGTTTGTGGCTTCAATGGCTCCCAAAAGTACATGACATTAGACTTGAGTTGTGTTCTGTTCACCAACCAAACCAGGGCAAACCTTGACAAATCTGACAGTTTGACAAATGGTTGAGACTGTTTTGGAGATGAGCATCACCAATATTTATGACATCAACAATAGTATAGAGGAGTCAAGTTGTGGGCTGGTATCATTGGGTACAGACTTGTTGGCCCAGTTAGGGTGTCTGAAGAGGTTAAAGTGACCGCAGCTGCCTACTGCAATCCCCTGAAGGAGGTCTTAGATCCCTGACTTGATCACATACAGCTGTCACTTCTAAAGAATCTCATATTCGTGCATGACAATGCTCCCTCCAACTCTGCTAGAATCACCCAAATATTCCTAGAGTCTAATGGCATACAAGGTGAAAGGTTGATGGTGTGGCCACTAGCATCTCCAGATCTCAACCCTGTCGAAAATCTTTGGTCCATCATTAGACAAAGTGTTTATGCTGATGGATGCCAATTTACATCAAAAGATGTCTTATGGACGACCATCAAAAGCTGTTGCAGAAGCAGTCTTGCCTGCTACTATTAAGAAATTGATGGATTCCATGAGTAACAGGGTTTTTGAAGTTCTCCCTCGAAATGGTACTCATGTAGCTAAATAATTCATTACATCAATAAATGTAATAATATTATTATGGTTTTCTGTTAAAAATATACTCAATGTATGCTTAATATCTATCATTACTCTTCATTTTCTGAAAAAAATGTCTAGATGGGCTATTTTTATTCAAAAGCGTGGTTCACCCAAAAACTGAAATAAAAAGGAGAGGACGTTAAACAGAATAATGAAAACATAACAATGGTGTTGCCATAATGTGAAGACCGGCCGGGGGGAAGTTTCATCAAAATGAATTCACAAAAAAACAAGAAATCCTAAATTTCACTCCTAAGCTGTTATGGTTCTGGGTATATGTGTGTGTGTGTGTATATATACATATATATGTATATATATATTTGAGTGTTGTGTTTGTCCCCCAGCACCAATTCACAACCAGTGTTAGTTTGTTTACATCTCCATAAATAAGTACTTCAGCTACTAGAATAAGTATCAGACTTAAAATTAAGTACTGGAGCCAGTTTGTTCAACTAATTTCCTTCAAAGATGTGCCCCAGTGTGGCCACATTCCAATAACTGAAAAAAGTAAAAGACACAACATACATACACATATCTATACATATATATATAGATTCTATAGGAACTAGAAGCTGCTTAGATTGGTGCATGGTATGTGTGGGTGTGTGTGAATATGCATGAGTCTACAGAGATTGACGTTCAAAGCTACAAACTCAGTAACAAACAACACTAAAAACAAAACTAATTATAAATAAAGACATATGCAAGCCCCATGCAGCTTAATTACCAAGCAGAAAAGTTGACAGTTTCTGGTTACTAATCAGAGAGATCATTTAACAAAGCTATAGTAAAGACCTTGGGAAAAAATTTACTCGTTTACTTTGTTTCATTCATATTAATTAACTTGTTCATATTTCTATTCTCTCAGACCACCTTATCACTCACTTTCCCTCTCTATCTTTGTGTGTGTGTGTGAGAGAGAGAGAGAGATACATGCTTTATCTCTCTCTCTCTTTCCTAAACATATCATCCACACTTCCTTCTTATTACTTTCCTCATCCATCTTTACTGTTCATTATTGTAGTAAATACAATAATGAACAGTGAGAAAATAGCTCAGCTACATCTTTTTTTTTTCTCAATTACAACTGTATTGAAAGAAACTGCTAATAAACGTCGTCATCATCATCCCCACAACCATTACCATCTTCAATAACTATCATTACCACCACCACAATCACTTTCTTCATCATTATTATTACTTTTAAACACACATGTAAAATGTATACAGCTAGCTCGCTTCAGCTTTGTTTTATTTAGGTCTCGTTCGTTTGCTTCGGAGAGATTAAAAACT
>NC_068982.1:32357044-32358150 GCF_001194135.2 Octopus bimaculoides
TTAACATCCGCTTTCCATGCTGGCATGGGTTGGACAGTTTGACAGAGGATTGGCAAGCCAGGAGGCTGCACCAGGGTCCAATCTGATCCGACAAGGTTTCTACAGCTGGATGCCCTTCCTAACGCCAACCATTCCAAGAGTGTCGTGGGTGCTTTTTACATGCCACCAGCACAGGTGCCAGTCAGGTGGTACTGGTATCGACCATGACAATGATTTCACTTGACTCAACAGGTCTTCTCAAGCACAGTATATTGCCCAACGATTGAAGGGTACTCTTAAATGGCCCGGTTATGTGACACTGGCATAGGCCACGACTACGGTATCATTTGGCATGCTGGATCTTCTCAAGCACGGCATATCTACAAAGGTCTCAGTCACTTGCCATTGCTTCCATGAGGCCCAATGTTTGAAGGTTGTGCTTCACGACTTCATCTCAGGTCTTCCTGGGTCTGCTTCAACACCTCATCCCAGGTCTTAAAATGCAATTGAGATGCAGTTGAATTAGGTACTTAAATTAAAGCACCTTATTAGGTCAAAATAATTTGCACACCCAAACAATATCAGGTGAATATCAAACTCAGTGCAAGAGTAGTTGCACCGGATATTCTTGCAGTGTATGCAGACAACAAGACCCAACTTAGGGATGATATCCTCTCATGAATATTCAGACATGTACTTTATATAAAAAATACTTTCTATAATATTTCCAAAGTGCAGAATGCAGGGTATGTGAATAAAACATAAATGAGTAACAAAGATGTACAGGTGTCAATATACCTGTACATCTTTGTTACTTATTTATGTTTTTTATAGATATCTTAATAATACTAAAGTTGAGGCGCAATGGCCCAGTGGTTAGGACAGCGGACTCGCAGTCATAGGATCGCGGTTTCGATTCCCAGACTGGGCGTTGTGAGTGTTTATTGAATAAAAACACCTAAAGCTCCACGAGGCTCCGGCAGGAGATGGTGGTGAACACTGCTGTACTCCTCCACCACAACTTTCTCTCACTCTTACTTTCTGTTTCTGTTGTGCCTGTAATTCAAAGGGTCAGCCTTGTCACACTGTGTCACGCTGAATATCCCCGAGAACTACGTTAAGGGTAC
>NC_068982.1:32358160-32359171 GCF_001194135.2 Octopus bimaculoides
AGGCTCCGGCAGGGGATGGTGGTGAACCCTGCTGTACTCTTTCACCACAACTTTCTCTCACTCTTTCTTCCTGTTTCTGTTGTGCCTGTAATTCAAAGGGCCAGCCTTGTTGCACTGTCACGCTGAATATCCCCGAGAACTACGTTAAGGGTACACATGTCTGTGGAGTGCTCAACCACTTGCACATTAATTTCATGTGCAGGCTGTTCTGTTGATCGGATCAACTGGAACCCTCGATGTCGTAAGCGACGGAGTGCCAACAACAACAATAATACTAAAACTCTAGATGTTTGTTTGTTCCCAAAATATCTCAGAAATAGTATGTTTTATCTTAATTTTTTTTTTACATATATATTTTCATACTTACTTTATGCAGTGCAGTGTGAGGTTTCATGATATTTGGATCTCTATTTATTAATGAAATCGGTTAAACACAATTTTTATTTGTTATTTCTTGACAGAAACCTCCCCCCCCCCCAGCTTCCATGACATCAACACACATTACAAACACATATAATGAATGTCATGGCGTGTGAATCAACACAAACACACACATGGTATCAAGGCGGCGAGCTGGCAGAAACGTTAGCACGTTGGGCGAAATGCTTAGCGGTATTTCATCTGCCGCTAGGTTCTGAGTTCAAATTCCGCCGAGGTCAACTTTGCTTTTCATCCTTTTGGGAGTCAATTAAATAAGTACCAGTTACACACTGGGGTCAATATAATCGACTTAATCCGTTTGTCCCCTCTGTGTGTAGCCCCTTGTGGGTAGTAAAGAAATAACACATACGCTATCTGTGACATATACATACACATAATCTTCATGATTTTACTCTATCAACTTTTTTACATACACACACACTGACATAAAGAAACATCTTTTTTGCGAAGATTACTTATCGTTTCATCATTTCAGATTTTATTCTATTTCATTCGACATTTGTAATCTCTTTGTTGTTCTGTCTATCCATGAGTACTTTACCAGGTAACGCTAGGTAGTAAGTCTAGTAT
>NC_068982.1:32359910-32385514 GCF_001194135.2 Octopus bimaculoides
AGAGAGAGAGAGAGAGAGAGAGAGAGAGAGAGAGAGAGAGAGAGAGAGAGAGAAAGAGAGAGAGAGAGAAAACAACAGAGGCACAAGTAAGGCTCTGTGGTTAAAAAGTTTGTTTCTCAACCACATAGTTTGAGGTTCAGTCCCACTGCGTAGTACCTTGAGCAAGTGTCTTCTACTATAGCCCTGGGTCAACCAGTCTTGCAAGTGGATTTAGTAGACAGAAAGAAACCGACAGAAGCCTGTGATATTAGTGTGTGTGTGTGTTGACTTGTCTTGATATTGCACGAGTTATAAATGAATGTCACTGTCATATAAGCAGTGTCATCCCTTTCCAATATTCTGTGAAAGCATATCTGGCTGTTGGGGTGGGAATATTATGTTGCTTAGAAACATATGAAGGTTGATAACAAGAAGTGCATTTGGCTTTAGAAAAATCTGCCCCATTAAATTGTAATACATGCAAACAAAAATTTGAAAGCTAAAATGATAATATATACACACACAAACATGTATACATGTATATACACATATGCACATACAAGATCATCCTTTTATGCTCATTTTTCATGCTGGCATGGGTTAGACAGTTTGACCAGAGTTGGCAAGTAGGAGAGCTGCACCAGGTTCCAATCTGATTTCGGTTGGTTTCTATTGCTGGATGCCCTTCCTAACACCAACCACTTTACAGAGTCTGCTGGGTGCTTTTAACTGGTAAGAGCACTTTTACGTGTTACCAGCACAAGTACTTTTTATGTGGCACTGGCATGTGACTCTTGCAGGCCAATCTTCTTCATCAGGAGGAGTGGCATTAACACTTCTGCCATGGAGGATGAGTCTTTTTGCTTGAGTACAGCAAGGCACCAGATATCTCAGTTCTTTGCCATCTTCCTCCATAGGGTTTAGTGTACTTCGTCCCATGTCTTCCATGTATACATGTGTATACACATGCGCAAATATACATACACACATGTCCACTGAGTTTTAGCACAGTTTTTCTCTACAAAATTTCACTCGCATGTCTTTGGATAGTAAAAAAAACCCATGGTGGAATGCCATGGAACTGAGCCTAGGACCCTGTGACTGCAGACAGAATTTTAATAAGAAAGAGACAAGGAAGAGAGAAAGAGAAAGATAAATGGAAGAATTGAAGAAGTCTACTTACGATTTTCTTCTTGTTTCATGCCACAGACATAACAAAGGTTTTGTACCCAGGTGATCATGTCTTCTTCTGTCTCGGTGGCCAAAAAGTACACTCTTTCTTTTCCTTTGTGGATTGTCTTGATCGAGAGTACATTCGGGTATTCTCCGACATCCAGCGATTCGATTATCTGTTCACATTGCTCCAGATCAATGTGACCTTTCCGTTTGCGGCACTGCTCATCTCCGTAGTAGTTTAGTACAAACTGTTCAGGTAAGCTAGCTGCTGGCTTGAACAACACAAAAAAACGCCGCTTCCATTTCTGGAAAATATAAAAAAAGGAGGTTAGATATTATTATTGTTGTTGTTATTTCATATACACACAACAGATTAAACTGTTGGAAAAAGAAAAATTCCTAATATCAGGTTACAACAAGTAACCTTAGATGCCAAGAACCTTCCTATGTATCCTGGCTGTCTCTAATAATACTGTCTTCTGGAGCAGCACTAAACTAGGTTTTATGCATATTTCCTCTATGCACCAACTGAAATTTTTAGGGATAGTTCCTAATGCACCTATAACTACAGGGTGCTTTTAACATTGCATTTGGTACTTTGTAATTTTCTCTCTACCTCTCACACTGACTTTCTCACCATTTGAGACCGTAAAGTCAATTACCTGGCACTTTCTGTTCTCTTTGTCTATTATTACTATGGCAGCAAGCTGGTAGAATCGTTAGCACACTGGATGAAATGTTTAGCGGTATTTCACCCATTGCTACGTTCTGAGTTCAAATTCCGCCCAGGTTGACACTGCCTTTCATCTTTTTGGGGTCAATAAATTAAATACCAGTGGAACATTGGGGTCGATGTAACCGACTCATTTCTTCTCCTAAAATGGTTGCCCTTGTGGCAAAATTTGAAATTATTATTATTATAATTATTATTATTACTATTAAAGTAATAACTTTACTTTTGTTGCATGTTTTCACTGCACACCAAAATGCAGCTTTGTTTGCTTTGGATATGTGCAACCTTTCATTTTGTTTTGTTAATATGAAGACACTTCCTGTTTTCAATCACTACATCCAAATATTATTAAGGGAGCTGTGAAGGTAGAAAGAAAGATACAGCACCCACCTCCCCCTTAAATGCTTTGAAAGTTGGATAAAGTAGTGGAATTGGGCCAACTTATGTATGCAATTGTAGGTTGGTGGTAAGAATTAGGAAAAGGTACCTGCTTCTGATGTATCTAGGTATTCCTGTGTTGTGTGTGGTGTGCTCCGAGTCACCTTTCTATTTTGAAGATCCTTCTCTCTTGTTATATTGGATCTTTATTATTACTACATTTATTGTTTTCTGGTAAGGATGTCTTTACAGCTACATTGTTAATCTCCCACTGTTTCCTGTTTCTTTTTCTGCTTAACCTATGCACTCTACTCCTGAGCCCTTGTAGCGAATAAAAGAAATCATTTATTATTATCATTGATTTGGTTCCTATTTCTAGCCGGTTGGGTGACCATGGTTGTGTGAGTAAGAAGTTCACTTTGCAACCATCTGGCTTCAGGTTTGCCTTGTGTTTGTGTCTTCTATACTGTGTCTTGAGGTAATCAATGTCTTGCAAGTAAATTTGGTAGACAAAGACTGTGTAGAAGCCAAGCCTATTGTGTGTGTGTGTGTGTGTGTGTGTGTGTGTGTGTGTGTGAGAATGAGAACTGGTGTTGGTTTGTTCATATCCTTATAAGTTAGTGGTTCAATAAAAAGACACTGTTAGAACAAATATCAGACTTAAGTATTGGGTAGATCTGATCAACTGAATCCGTCATGTTAGTGCCCCAGCATGGCCATAAGAATAAAATATGTCTTTTACAATGAACAAATGAAGACTAAAGAACATACAATCAGAATACTGAAATGTAAAAGACCAGGTTTCAAACTTTTCTGGCAGTTAAAATTAGAATTAAATGACACTTTGAAGTCTCTTTTATGTCTGATCAGAAGACACAAAAGTTCAAGTACATATTTTTATAAACAACCAGTGAAAATCTATTGAAAGGAATTATAAATAAATTTGAAATGCATTTATATAGGTAGCAAAAACTATTTACTTGGTGTGTGTGTGTGTGTGTGTGTGTGTGTGTGTGTGTGTGTGTGCATGTGCAAGCATGCGTGTGTGTGTGTGTGAATGAGTGAGTGAGAGAGAGAGATGTGTAATGAGATAGTATTGTCCAATTCATGCTAACATGGAAAAACATGTTAAAATGACAGAGAGAGAAAGAGAGTGTCTTGCACTGAAGACTGGTAATAGAAACTGGTTTTACTACTTATCAAGGAGCCTACACATGCATGCGAATGTGTAGGTGATCATGTGTGCATACACACACACATGCCAGACATTTATTCCATAAAACACACCGATATAATTAGAAGGAAAAATTATGAAATGATTACTGAATAAACTGCTCAATGAAAGCAAACAAAAATATCTTACACACACAGACACTCCCCACTCTCTCTAACTTAAGTTCATGTGTGAGTGTGTGTGTGTGTGTTCTTTTTTACACCCATTTGTTCACACTAAAATAGTTTGCAGAAAGGGTGTAGACATCAATAAAACCAGATACTCTCATAGGAAACATACAAGATATTAAAGCATATACAGATTCAAATTCACATTTCTTGTATTTTGGAGAATTTTCAAACATATTTGAACATGAAAAAAATTATGGTTGTAAAAGAAATATAACTTTTAAGCTGAAAAAGTTTAAAATGTTTGTTGTTGCTGTGTAACCCTGGGATAGAGTCACTTGTATCTTGCAAACACATTATACAAAGCCATTAATGCAGATCCAGTTGCATATTGCCCTTATATCATGCAGATCATTTGCACATTGCCCAAGTATACATTGTATATTTGGTCAATCGCTTTACCAACTCTCACCCTCTATGTCATCAGTTTTCACTATCTTTTACATTATTTTAATGCTTACTAATTGCTGGTTCTCAATCTAAAAGGAAGCTAATGTAGTGATTCTCCAGCTACCAGATGAAGTTTGCTTTCCACCATTTTCATTGGTTTATTGAATGAGAGCAGCAGTATCTCTCAGCCATATATTGGCAATATCAATAGAACTCAAGGCTTTCGTCTGTCTCTTATAGCCACAACTCTGCCTGAACAAGGACTCAGTTGTTTACTTTTGTTTCAGCTAGTCTTAATAACGACTCTTTTCAGCTGAACAAGACATTAATCTACCATATCTCAATTCTGCCAATTGACCTGCAATCTTCATTGAAGTTTTATCTCAGCAATATTTTCCATTCACTAGCAAAACTATTTTTACAACAAAATTCAAACTGTCTTTTCATACATATTGTAATTAGAAAGTTTAATTCTTTTTTTCTCTGTGAATTACTGCCTTATCTAAATCTTCAAGCCTGTACTCCATGACCATTTGGAAGTAAATGTATTGGGCACGTTGAATTAATATAATTAATAGGCCAGCAAAGGTTTACCTTCAGGTGGCTTACAGGAAATAAATGAGAATTTATATATATTTTTTATTGTTCTCACATCAATATTTTCTAGAACCTTAAGGCAGTGAGCTGGTAGAATCATAGGCAAAATGCATAGTAGTATTTCCTTCATCTTTACATTCTGGGTTCAAATGCCATAGGGGTCAGCTTTGCCTTTCATCCTTCTGAGGTTGATGAAATAAGTACCAGTTGAGCATTGGGGTCAATTTAATCAACTTAGCCCCTCCACTAAAATTGCAGGCCTTGTGCCAAAATTTGAGACCAATATTTTCTGCAACCTTTTTACCACAAATTTTATACCTTACTGTAGATATTTCAGTTTAAGCTTTAATGAAAGCCATATAACTTGGCTTGTAAATTTACCTAGTGACCAGTCAACTACTGATGACTGGTCAAATACCATCAAGCCCTTTATTTCACAGTTTAATGGTTTCATAAAAGAAAGGTCCTTCAGCTGTGAAAATATTCAGAAATTTTAAACTGATGAGAATACTCTCTTACTGGTTCCAACTAATAGTCTGCAGCCATGCTGTGTCACTGCTAACACAATAGAAATGGAGTAATTAGCCTGCCTTAAGCACTATATTGAAGGCAATTTTTATTGCCAACTTAAAGTGGATGTATTGTTAGAGCACCAAATACTGTATTATATATCTTGAGAGGACCTCTCATATAGCCACATGGTAGATAAAAGCACACACATTTGTATTTTTGGCAAACGTAAATCATCTACTACAGGCATCAAAACTGCCATATCATGTGATTTCAACATGCTACATCTCTTCAGTGGCAGATGTCCGGTAGCTGCATACCAACCAAACCTTACTGCCATCAATATAGGGAATTTTAGGGTGTATTCAGGCACTGATGTTGCAAATAGCCAGCAGGTTTATCAAAAAATAATTATTAGTGACAGAAAGTAATTCTCATCTGCTAGTGATATAAACATGTGTGCTTGTATGCACCATGCACCCACATAAGAAGTCCTCTTAAGGTAAATAACACAATATTCAGTGCTCTACTAATACATCCACGATAAGTTGGATACAAAGATTGCCTTTTGGTATTAATACTGCTTCTTTTGCTAATAATTACTATATTAAAGAGTTTAACCAATCTATTTTACAGTATATCAACTATCAACATCGTCTAGACTTCCCATGAGTTAATGTGTTATAAATGTTCTGTTGGTTAACTAAACATTTTTTTCTTGCATGAGGAATCTTATTTTCTTTAACACTCCACAAAACTCTATCAGTCAACATTAATAAACTCAAAAGAATTCAACAATAATCCATCTAAGAAATATGACATAAAAATAGAAGTTAAATTACTACAGACTCTTTTGTAAATTTTTCTGAAAAACAGATTGTTTTTTTTTTTCTCCCTCCTTGCGTTATACTTTTTACGCCAAAGGCAGTACAGAAAAGTTGGTACATCTTTACCAACAATCAAAAACACTAGTTCATATCCAAGATCAAAGCATGGTGGAATTTAAAAATCCCAAAAGGTCTATTTATAGAAATTGTCAAAGAAAGAGTAAATATTAAATATAGCCTCCCAAAATAGAAAATCAGGAAATTGAAGACAAAAGGAATCTGGAATAAAGAAAACAATTTCTTAAAAGTTTGTATATACAGCTGTTACTTGCAAGTGAGTATGGCTTCATAAAATGTCATGCTTTTGCTAATTGTTTTTAGATACCTATGAAGATATAGACAATCTCTAACCCCATCATTCACCTTTAACCCAGCAGGACATCTAAGAAATGTGACAGCTAGAGGGAGAGAGGGCTGATACTCATTTACAGTTCAGCAGACTAGAGCAATATAAAGTGAAATAACTTGCTCAAAAACACAACATACTGCTTGATCCAAGAATTGAACCTATTACTGTGATCATGAGCCAAACATGCTAACCACTAGGTCACATGCTGATAAATTCTCAAAACATCTGTTATATTGCTCATGTTTTACAATATTACCATGGGTTGTTCGTTGATGCAAATTTTGATATTTGCAAATTAATAACAAACCTCTGTAACTAAGAAATTGTTGTCCTGCCTCAGTTTCTTCTAACCTGATCCTGTGAAGTGTCCTTTACAGGAACCTAATCAATGCATGTATCTTCAGTTTTTGTGTTCCCTTGTGCATCCAACTTGTTGAGCAACCCCTCCCTTTCAAAGGACAGTATCAAAGATTTTTTACAGGGTCACTCAGACTGGCAGAAGTTAGGGACAGGACAGTATCCTCAAACTGGAGACCTGGCCTGAAGGCTTACAACAGAGTTGACCTTGCAAAGGTACTTAAAAACCAGGTGGTGGTGTTCAACTACGGAACTCGATAAGTTACCAAGTAAACCATGACAGAACTTGAACTCTAGAACATAAAGAGCTGTAACAATTACCATATGGCATCTCATCTGATGCTTCAATAATTCCACCTCTCCATCACTGAAGTATGAGGGTACTTTATCAACCCTGGAAGGACAAAAGGCAAAGTTGACCTTAGTGGGACTTGAACTCAGAACACCCCAGAGATGAAATAAATACCATAAGGCATTGTGTTCAACACACTAACAACTCCCTAATTTGTGAGTGTGTGCGCACATGCACTTGTGTGCATATACATGTGCACACTAAATGCATGACAGAATTATGGTATGTTAGTTGAAGTTCTTAATATTCATGATAAACTCCCACTGCTGTAGGAGGCGGTACTGAAAAGTTCTTGGCTTTAAGGGAATCAAGAAAGGCCTGGTTGGCAGCCCAACCTTCCGAGTTCTTTTGCAGGGCTTAGAAAAACAGAAGGACCACTGCAATAAGTGTGTGAATCTGAGAGGTGAATAGGTTGAATAAAATCATAATTAACTGAGACCCTCCTGTATTTTCTTTTACTCAAAGCCAGGAACTTTTCAGTACCCCTTGTATGCAATTATTATAGGGCATTATAATTTGTCATCATTGAATGTATGTTATAGAAATGTGCATTAACAAATGTGAAATAAAAGAAATATCAAATTCCTGCTTTGTGTGTGTGTGTGTGTATAATTCTATACATGAAGATAGAATAATATAGAGATTAAAATCTCTTGTAGGAACAAACACAAAGGTTAATAATCAAGGCAAGACATCAGTATAAATGTAGTATTAAATACAGAGGAAGTGAAAAGAGAGGTTAAAACACTAGACTATTCAACAAAGGTCAGCAGTTCAAACTTTACCTAATCCATCTCCCCCAGGGCACCCCTCCCTCTCTCTCTCTCTCATTTCCTTCAACCTTTAGTCTGCAGCATTTCACACAAAACATTAGCAGTGCTAACTTCTTTCAAGTTAATTTTATTTCCCAGTCTGAGAAATCCTAACAAAGAGATGTACTTTCATCCTATTCTTGTAGACTTATTAAAAAAAATAGAAAAAGAAGGAGTTACTATCAATTTAAAGAAAATGTACCAGCAAAACCCTATACAAAACAATCACCTCTTGGCAACTTTTATCTCCAGTGTAGCATGGATGTAATTTAAAAACACAGAATACTATGTTGTTTACCTTGAAAGGACCTCTTACATGGTCATGCAGTGTATAACAGCACATATAACAGTACATATATCGTTGACAGACAAGAACCTTTTGCTATGGCCACCAGAACTGCTAGATCACATGATTTCATTTTGTTTTAGGCTCCTCAGTGGCAGATATCCAGTAGCAACATAACAGCCAAATCTCCTGTGAACGATAGGCTGTGTGGTAAGTAGCTTGCTTACCAAACACATAGTTCCAGGTTCAGTTCCATTGCATGATACCTTGGGTAAGTGTCTTCTATTATAGCCTTGAGCCGACCAAAGCCTTGTGAGTGGATTTGGTAGACGGAAACTGAAAGAAGCCCTTCATATATATGTATGTATATGTTTGTACCCCATCACCATCACTTGACAACAGATGTTGGTGTGTTTACGTCACCACAACTTAGCAGTTTGGCAATGGATACAGATAAAATAAGTATTAGGCTAACAAAGAATAAGTCTTGGGGTCGATTTGCTCAACTAAAGGTGGTGCTCCAGCATGGTCACAGTCAAATGACTGAAACAAATAAAAGAATAAAAGAAAAAGAATAATATCAGTGTCTATTCAGGCACTGATGTCACAAATAATCAGTGGGTTTATTAAAAAATAATTAATGTCACTGAATAGCCCCAAAACAGAACAAAATCACATGATCTGACAGTCATAGTGGACTGTTCTCATCTGTGAATGATATAAATATAAGTGCTTTTATGCACCACAAGTCCATATGAGAGGTCTTATCAAGGTAAGTAATGCAGTATTCTGTGTCCTAATAATGGCCACCTTACTTTGGAGATTGCCGTTTGGTGCTAATACTACTGCTGTCATTATTAATTATATTTTAATCACCTTCTGGTTGATAATTAACCCTTTAGTATTCAAATTATTCTGCCAAATGCAATGCTTTTTAATTCACATTGTCTTGAATTAATCATGCATTATCTTGTAGCTTTGAAATCTTGATGATGTAATTTGTATATTTTTACAATGACATTGAAGGGTATGTGTGATAGGCTCGATCTGGGTGGTTTCAACATAAAACATGAATATTTGGGCCATATACAGCCAGTTTAATTGTTAAAGGGTTAAGGTGTGTTAGAACTCAACAGCTAATTAATAACTATTGATCATTTATAATATTTACTATTTTAATTTCTTCTCCATCCCATTTGAACATCCTCTAGGGGCTTGAACCTTCTCAGTTGAAGTAAAGCAGATACATTTATACGTTTGTTGTTTAAACCCAAGACAATCTTAATCAAACAGACCTTTATAAACATTGCCATTCCACTTGTGATTATTCATGTCTTTTTACAATAACAGATATCTTGGACTACATTATCTAACGTGCACTCATATTTTAAGATACTATGGTGTAATTTGAGGGATGTTTTGCTGCTGTTTCTATCAGAAGGAAAGTCTCACCCAAAGAGGCTCCTTCATTGGCTTACAGACAGATACATTTAAACACATATGATGTCTGAGACTAGGGTTTATTTTACAATGTAAACAAATAAACTAAAAAAGTAACAAGTACATAACGAGGTTACGAGGACATTGCCCTAATAATATAGTACAGTGCTAAATAGAATAGAAAGTGAGACAAGGAGAGCAATGGCAGCATGGGATTGGAGGGGGGGGTCTCTTGTATATTGATATGAAAACTAAAAAGCAAAAAAAAAAAAAATGAAATAAACACCAACATACATCTACAACTAAATGAGAGAATACTTGTTTAGCAGTAAATGGGTGTTGGTGGTGGAGGAGGGGGAATTGAAATACTAAACACTAAACAAAAACAATAGTGAAAAGCAAGCTGAAGATAATTAGAAGAAATAGATATATTAATAAGATCTCTTTTTTTTAGATTAGGTTCCTCTCTCTTTAATACATGCACTCACTTCCATTGAAACCAGATACAGGAGTTTAATTAAAATAAAACCCCAAACTGTATCCAAAAGGTTTGCATCAAAAATCTGCTTGAAGAAGAACAATTTCTGATTTAAGCACAAGGTCAGCAATATTTGGAAGAGAAGTGGGTTAGTCGATACTATTGACCCCAGTACTTGACCCTCCTCCTCCCCCCACCCGATTCAAAAATGGAAGAAATGTAGAAGGAATTCCATCCAATGCTCTATCAATTCTGCTGATCCACCCACTACCTCTGGTCACATGACTCAATGATTACAGTGTTGGGTTCACAATCATGAGGCAGTGAGTTTGATTCCTTGACCGGGCTGTGTGTTGTGTTCTTGAGCAAAACACTATTTTATGTTGTTCCAGTTCATTCAGCTGTAGAAATGAGATGCTATGTCACTGGTGCCAAGCTGTATTGGCATTTGCCTTTCCCTTGGATAACATTGGCAGCATGGAGAGGGGAGGCTAGTATGCATGAGTGACTGCTGGTCTTCCATGAACAACTTTGCCCAGATTTGTGCCTTAAAGGGGAATTTCCTAGGTGCAATCCCATGGTCATTCATGACCAAAGTGGGGTCTTTACCCTTTTAAAGTCATAAGGCCTGAAATTTGGAAGCAAAAGTTAGTTGATACTATCAACACCAATATTTCTGATTGGTGCATTATCAGCCCTGAAAAGATGAAAGGTAAAACTGACCTCAGCAGAATTTGAACTCAGAAAGTAAAGAATCAAAATATATATAACAAGACAATTTTATCTAATGTCCCATTGATTCTGACAAAGGCATAAGGTCATTAATTTCAGAGGAATGGATAATTGCAATTGTGATATATAGGTCAACTTCTTGAGCTAAACTTTTACACCTGTAATTACAGAATTAAAAACACCCCAAGTCTCCAGATATTGCCTAGGCCCTGAATTTTTATTTATCCCAAAATCATATCTGTATAATGCTTGATCCCAACCCCTAATTATAAGTTTAAAAATTCATCTAAAAAAGTCAAACCTACACATGACTAAATATGATATACTATTTAACAGGGTGGAGGTGCTTGTTTCCACTTTGAAAACATAAGGACACAGGAAATGTGTCAAGTCCAACAGGAAACGGTGTTTCCTAGAGCTAAATAACAGTAGCATTCTTCCCTTTCATAGGACTGTCATATTAAGTTGACAACATACTATCACTTTATCGTGCTGCTACTGCATAAATCTCTCTGAGAGATTTAGAAATGTATTATTTCTTGTGGGGTTATGTTGAACAGCTGCTGTCGCATGTGGGACAGATCCATCTCTCGGCCGAGTCTGTAGTGATGATTGCACTGCCACCCTCCTTCAATCGGGCAAGCAAGGCAGTTTTCCTTTGCCTGGTGGCTGTGGCGAAAGAAGCTGTTTGGTGGACAAGGCTGAAAGGTATGAAAACAGATACATTCCTCTTTGGTAGATCTCTCTTTGACTTCTTCAAGTTTCACTTGAAAAGGAAGTTGAGAGTGGAGAGAGAAGTGCTGTACTCAAGTGAGTTTCTTGAAAGGTAGGTGAAAGTTGCAAAAATGGCAAGAGTGGATGGTACCTCTCTAAGTGTAGACCTGTGAGTTAGAGAGAAGGAATTAGCGAGGGCACTTGGGTTTCAGGGAAATCTCGGATAGTGGAGTTCCTTGGTTAACCCTAGAGGTGTTCCTGTATCAGGAGGGCCACATCTCTAGCATCCTCCCCCACCCTTTTCTTTTTACCTTTGTATGCTATGCATATGTTCTTTCTTTTCAAGTGTACACCGTGTATACTTTTTTTTTTTTTTTATCCTTTCATTACTATATGTAAACGCCCAACACTTTATGTCTGTCTCTGTATTGTCCCCCTCATCCTTTGCCCTTGTGGCAAATAAATGAAATCATTATTATTATTATTATTATCATCATCAAGGTGGTGAGCTGGAAGAATCATTACCACACTGGTCAAAATGCTTAGTGGTATTTCATTCATCTTGACAGTCTGAGTTCAAATTCTGTCAAGGTCAGCTTTGTCTTTCAGGGTTGATGAAGAAAGTACAAATTGAGCACTGGAAGGGGGTGGGGTGATGTAAAAGACTTCCCATCCCCCAAAATTTCAGGCCTTGTGTCTATAGTAGAAAGAATTATCATTATGAAAAAGCAAGGCAGTGAATTTGACAAAATCTATAAAACACTGGAATTGCAGTTGTGCCTTATATCAATTTAATAAAATCGATAAAAAATAATTTGAGATCAACTTTGCCTGTCATCTTTTATTTTAGGGGTGATGAGGGCAGTGGATAGTAAAATAAGTACTGGTCATTTACTGATTTTAAGGAAATCATTAGAAGACAATTTAGGGAAAACAGACAAATTTATGTGTGTGTGTGTGTGTGTGTGTGTGTGTGTGTGTGTGTAAGAGGCCATGTAAAGTATTGAGATCACATTTTTTTGACTTTGGGCCTCATAGGAAAGATGATGACAGACCAAAACAATGAGGTGAAGAAAAACAAAAACAACAAATCAGACCTTGAAAATATTAATGATGATGATGGTGATGGTGATAGTGGTGGTGATTATGATGAAGGGATGATGATGACTGTGAGGAGGAGGAAAAGGAGGAGGCTGGTATGTTTGGATTTTAATATGTTCTTATTCAACCTCAAGTCAACAAACACACAGAAACAGGTATTCCAGCTGTAGCCCTTCAATCATTTTTTTTTTACAGACCCAGTGTATACAGAAGTACATTATCCAATATGTCATTTTGTTTTAAAAATTATAGAACATTTTGAAGGAGATGTAGCTGTTATTTCTAGCATGTCAAGTGACATGTAGCAGTTCCTTCATTGGCTTGTTGATGTGGCTGAAATATTTGTAAATACTCAAGATCTAAAAATAGAAAGTAAATAGATCAGGAGTAGAAGGGAGAGGAACAGGAGGAGGAAGAAGAGTGAGAAAATGTTAATATCAGATCATTATTAACAACAACAACAATAATAATGATAATAATAATTGTTTCTACAATAGGCATAAGGCCTGAAATTTGGGGTCAGGTGGATAGTTGATTATATCAACCCTAGTCTTTGAGTAGTACTTATTTTATTGATCTTGAGAGGATGAAATGCAAAGTTGAACTTAGGAGATTTGAACTCAGAATGTAACGAGCCAGAAGAAATACCACAAAGCATTTTTACCCTGATGTGCTAACTGCCCTATGAGCTCACCACCTAAATCATCATCATCATCATTTAATGTCCATTTTATGATGATGATGATGATGATGATGATGAAGGTGGTGAGCTCATAGGACAGTTAGTGCATTAATGTAAAAATGCTTTGTGGTATTTCTTTTGGCTCGTTACATTCTGAGTTCAAATCTCCTGAAGTCAACTTAGTACCAATCAAAGACTAGGGTTGATATAATCAACTATCTACATTGCCCCAAATTTCAGGCCTTATGCCTATTGTAGAAACAACAATAATAATAATGATAATAATAATAATAATAAATTTCAGTACAAAGTCAGTAATTTTGTGGGAAGGGACCTAAGTCAATTCCACCATCCCCAGTACTTTATTTTATTAGCCTGAAAGAATAATAAAAAATAAAAAAACAAGCTAACTACAGGATGATTTGAATTAATAATAATAATCCTTTCTACTATAGGCACAAGGCCTCAAATTTTGTAAGGAGGGGAGTAGTTGATTACATCGATCCCCAGTGTTTCACTGGTACTTCTTTTATCAACCCGGAAAGGATGAAGGGTAAAGTTGACCTCCGTGAAATTTGAACTCAGAACATAAAGACAAACTAAATGCTACTAAGAAATTCTGGCATTTTACCTGGATAATAATCTTTTCTATAGTCACAAGGTGTGAAATATTTAGGGAGGTGGCTAGCCAATTATATTGATCATAGTGATCGACTGGTGCTTATTTTATGGATTCCCAGAAGGATGAAAGGCAAATTAGACCTCAGCAGAATGAAAATGTCAATACCAGAAATATCCAAACAGAAAACAAGTCGCATAACAAAACTAAAGTACAATCCACCATCTAACCAACTCTGTAGAGCTTTGTGACTAAAATCTACTCCACCACTATGTGAAACAGTAAATGGTAAATAAATAGTTTCTTAGTACGCCAGGAGGGATACAAAAAGACAACATTAAGACACATACATTGTGATACACAGACCCTGAAAAGTTACAGATGTGACTCAAGAGCTGAGTTTTATGCTGGTAACACAAATGTCATGAGTTCAGGTTTCATACTGGCCACCTATATATATATATATATATATATATATATATGTATATATGTGTGTGTGTGTGTGTGTATATATATATAGTCAAATCGTCCAACCCATGCTAGCATGGAAAGCGGACGTTTAACGATGATGATGATGATATATATAAATGTATATAATTATATATATAATCTAATGTGAACAATATTTAAAATATGAGGTATTAATAGTTCTTTTGCTAGAGACACTGAGATTAGACAGATTTATATAATGTGCCTTGTCTCCAAGCAATCTTTCGTTTATATAGTTTACAGAACACTATATAATATATATATATATATATATATATACACACACACACATACATACATACATATATAAATATATATATATACACACACACACAAACATGCATGTCTACATAGATCTATACACATCTATGTCACCATCTATAGGTGTGTGTGTGTGTGTGTGTGTGTGTGTGTGTATATATATATGTATATATATATGTATATATATATATACAAGTGTGTGTGTTTATTTATGTGTAAAAGCTTACCTTGTATTCCCTTTCAAATAACAGTTGTGATTAATCCCAAACACACACACACAGTCGTTTAGTTTGTGGTTGCCTGCATGGAGAACGATAGCCATGATTTGGAAAGGTTGGGCAGGGAAAAATGTTTCAAGCAGGTTTGATGTAGTTGCACTCAGGAAATAGCTAGAGATATAGAATTTTCTTTTAAAATAAACTTGAAGGAGGGAGAGAGGGGGGAGAATGTGATTTGAGATTTTTTTGTATTCTTTTTTTTTTTGTGTGTGAGTGATATCTGCCTGATTGTCTGTTTCTATGAATGTATGTCAGTGTGTGTGTGTGTGTGTGTGTGTGTGTGTGTGAATGAATGCATGTATAACATACACGATGTGAATGAGTGGTTATGTTTGTATATACACCCACACCTGTGTGCGTGTGTGTGTGTGTGTATATTTATGAGCGTGGTAGCTGTCTGTTTGCCCAGACTTGTGTGAGCAGCCCCCCCCCTGTTTATTTATATCTACATACACCCACCCACATATACATACATATAAACACACACACATGTATATAGATATATGCTCACACACAAACACAAACATTTATACAAACCCACAAATGTATAGATTCACATATACTTGATCATATAAGCATATTCACACACACTCACATTCACATATACAGCTGTGTATAATCACTCACACACACACACACACACACAATCACACACACACACACACACACACACACACACACACACACACACACATTCAGGCAAGCAGTCAGTCAACACAGATCAGTTTCTAATTTATATATTTATTTACATATTTTTATAAATATTTATTTATATACCTTTTAAAGACTGGTAATTCAAGGAATGTAGTAATATTGGAGTTTTTGGAATTTTAAGCCTCCCTTTAAACCCCAACCACCATCATGAACATCACCACCAAAAATTCATATAAAAACAAAATTATAGGCATACATACATTTGAAACAAAACCCACAAATTTTATGGTCAACAAAAAGGAATTCCTAAAAGAAACTTTACCATTTTCTTTTTCAGAGTCGCAAGGCTTAAAACCTATACGAGGTGGTGTGAAGGATGGGACTGCATGAGAATCATGCCTTTCTCAAGAAGATTAGTGATAGAAGTTAATTGGTTTTCTACAAGCAAATTCGGGTGTGTGTGTGTTTCTGTATATGTGTGTGTGATTGGGTGTGTACCCATGAGCAAGTGTTAGCGTGTATGTATTCTACATCATTAGAAAAGTGTGTGCATGTGAGTATTTAAGATACCAATATGTTAAGTGAGATATTAACAGATATCAGATATTAATTATCATTTGCTGTTTTATAACACACACACATATGTGTGTGTGTGTGTACAAACAAACACACTAAATATATGATGGGTACAGGATAATGTTAGATTTATTCGTTGAATATAATCACAAATTCTATCATCATCGTCATCACCATCAACTCTAATACTGCAGATGTTCACTTATAGTAAAGATAAATACTGTTAGAAGCAAATAAATTTTCAAAATTTTGTATTTAAAAAAAAATTTCTTAACACTTCTATATCACATCAGAGACCAACTAACAAGTAACGATTCACAACACTGACCAATTAACAATACTTTTATATCACAACAGAACTAATTAACAACTGTTTTTATCACTGTCATTTAACTTTCAGAAGATGGCAAGCTAAAAGACTGCTCCAAATCTCAATATCTGTTTTAGTATGGTTCCTACCCAACCACTAATGTCTACTTGTTTCTGATCATGATTTCTAATCATGAGAGATTGATTATTAACCCTAATATTGTGATAGAGACAAACTGTTAAATAAATAATTTTCCTATTGAGCATCAACTCACATTAATCTCAGTAGTTCTGATGTCACAGTAAAATGCACAGAGTACACTCTGCATAGGGTTTGGCAAATCACCAAGTAAATCCTGGAATTGAGAGGAGCCTACATTACATTGTCGAAGACATGAAAACCTCATGACAACCATTGGTGTCACAGTAAAATGCACCCAGTACATTCCATGAAGCTGTCGGCATTAAAAAGGGAATTCAACCATGGAAACCCTGTCATTTTGAAATATAAGAACGAGACATGCTTTCCTGATCCTAACCCTAAGAGAGAAGTAAATTTCAAAAAAGGACTTACCCAAATTGTGACCTATTCTTACCAATGCCAACACTGAGAGTGGACATAAAATAATGATGCACAGACAATTCATCTTTTACTTGTTTCAATTATTAGACGGCATCCATGCTGTGCCACTCCTTGAAGAATTTTAGACACATGGATCATACCCTGTACTAATTTCTTAAACCTGATACTTATTCTATTGGTCTCTTTTGCTGAACCACATACACACGATATATATGAGGGGTTTCTTTCAGTTTCCATCTACCAAATCCACTCACAAAGTTTGGGTTGGCCCAAAGCTATATAGCAGAAGAGACATGCCCAATGTCCTACACAGTGGGACTGAACCTGCAACCATGTGATTGGAAAGCAAACTTCTTGCCAGTCTTTAGGCTATGGCAATGTTGGGGCACCACCTTGAAGAGTTGAACCAATTGACTCTACTACTTAGTTTTAAACCCGGTACTTAGTCAATTAGTCTCTCTTGTCAAACTACTAACTTACAGGGAATGTAAACAAACCAATCACCAATTGTCAAGTGATGGTGGGGCATCAAACACACACACGCACACACAGACACAAGTATACATACAACAGGCTTCTTTCAGTTTCCATCTACCAAATTCCCTCACAAGGCTTTGGTTGGCCTGGGGCTATAGAAGACACTTGCTCAAGGTACCTAACAGTGGGACTAAAGTGATGACTACATGGTAATGAAGTAGGGAGGCAACCTATATACAGAGTTATACAAATTCACAAAGGCACCGATAGTCTTTCAAAACACATCCTGATATATTTTTTATTTATATAGTTTTCTTTTTAAATAAAATTCTATTCATTTATAAATTCCTTTATTTCACTAATACATAAAATTTATTTTTCATTTAGTTTAAATTTCGTCTACCCTACAGTTTATAAATCCCTTCAAAAGCAACTCCATAATTCACAACTTATAATCAACTTTAATCCTCATTAAGACTGTTTAAATTAGTCTGCTGATTATAATACTTAGTTCATTAATAACATTATTAAAACAAAATACTAATTTACATATTTAGACAGTCAGTCAGACAAACAGGTCTTTTTTTATTGGTGCAAGGTCATTATATCATTTCCAATTATGCACCTAAATAATTCTACATTTAAAACTCTTTGTCCTTCTCTGCCCTTGTATTTTTTTTCTCTCTCTCGAAATGTTTGATTGAGTTTGACTTATGAAGTACAAGATGCGGCAGAAAAACATCCCACATTTTACACAGCCATTGGATTGGCACTATTGAAGTTAAGCAGATGGTAACTGTGTCTTCATTGAGCCGATGGTTTACATTTTATCTTTTTTTTTTTTTTTTAAGTTACCATCATGGTTTACATACTTTTTGTATGATGTTGGAACTTTTGTCATCCTATAAAATGTTGGGTTTTTGTTTTTACTTTTGGTCGTACCCTGTATTAGCAATCGAAATAGTGAAGATTGAACTTGCTTTCTCATCAAACAACATACAATTTAGGTACATATTTGGCAATTATAAACGTCTAGTAATGTTAGATTTGATAAGTACTCCATAGCAAAAATTTTTTAAAAAAAACAAAAACAAAACTGCTGCCATGACTACTGAGAAGATGGCTGAGATATAACTAGGCTGAAGTAAAGATTTACTTGATTAATTTCAGTTTGTCAGGCCCACATGTTCTCCCTAGGGACTACACTCTGAAATGACTTTCTCATCTCATAATCCAAACACGTTTTATAAGAGACATTAGCTAATCATTGTTGTAAATAGAGAACATACTTTTAGCGAACATTCAAGGAAAAGTAAACATCGAGACAGTTAGCAGCTAATAATTGATATTTTGTCACAATCTTCAATGGTATCCTTAAAGGGTGCTTTTAAATGATTGTTTGATGTGCTAGAAATAGCAGCTAAAACTTCCTTTGATCACACCCAACTAGCTTTAAAAAAAAAAAGAAGAACATTGGGTAATGTAGTCCTAGATGTACACTATTTTTTAAAAGAAAGTTGGGATGGCCACAATTGGAATGTATGTTGGGTTAGAAACTAACTTGTTAAATAACAACACCAGGTATTGAGAGATGATGTAAATGATCAATTGGTATTTTTTTGTTTCAGATTGTTCATTAAATATCCTGCTATTTTGGAAGAGTCATCTTTTATAATTAAACATATGCACTGATATTTTTCTTTTCATTAACAATACTGTGAAGGTATCTGGTTTAGTGGAGTGGTGATGAAAACTTCCGTCTATTGTATCTCCAGCTTGCGGATAGGGGAATGGCTTGTAGATATACAGGTTAGCTGTGGATACTTGATAAGCAGTCCCAGACAAAAATCAAAGGTTGCCCCTTGACAAGGCATAACACCCATTAGCCACCCTGCCAAGGTTATGGTGAAATCCTGAAGCCCTGCAAAGAGCTGAAATGCCATTATCATTGGAAAGCTGGATAGTAGTAGGGAATGAAAGATGAAGCATAAAAAAGGATATTCTGTCTTTGGACTTCATTCCAGAACAAATTAGACATCCATGAATCTTGGTCTGGGAAACTTGTCAGTTTGACTGGCACTGCAATCACCTTTAGGATCTGTGACCAATGACAAGAAATTAGCAATCAAAAAACATTCTATGTCTGAGCAGGCCCGAGTAGATGATGATGATCTGGCCTAGTGTTTACATTCTTTGGTTAAAATCAACTTAGCCATTCATAGTTTTGGGGGTCCATTATCATCATCATCATTTAACGTCCGCTTTCCATGCTAACATGGGTTGGATGATTTGACTGAGGACTGGCAAACCAGATGGCTGCACCAGGCTCCAATCTGATCTGGCAGAGTATATACAGCTGGATGCCCTTTCTAACGCTAACCACTCCGAGAGTTTAGTGGGTGCTTTTACGTGTCACTAGCACGAGGGCCAGTCAGGCAATACTGGCAACAGTCACACTCAAGTGGTGTTTTTATGTGCCACCTGTACAAGAGCCAGTCCAGCAGCACTGGCAACGACCTTGCTCGAATGTCTTTTTAGGTGCCACCGGCACAAGTGCCAGTAAGGCGATGCTGGTAACGATCATGCTCAAATGGTGTTTTTAATGTGCCACTGGAGTCAATGATAAGCTCCTTCACTCAAAATCTTCCTGGATTTTGAACTCAAAGCGAAGAGCTAGATGAAATATTGCAGAGCATAATTTTCTGGTACTTAAAAAATTCTGCAACTTTGCTATCTTCACCTCCTATAACAACAACAACAATAATGGTTTCAAATTTTGCCACAAGGGCAGCAATTTTTTGGAGGAAGGGATGAGGTGATTACATCGAACCCAGCTTTTCACTGGTACTTAATTTATTGACCCTGAAAGGATGAAAGGTAACATTGACCTCAGTGGAATTTGAACTCAGAACATAATGGTGGGCAAAATACTGCTAAGCATTTTATCCAGCATGCTAATGATTCTGCCAGCTTACTGCCTTAATAATAATAATAATAATAATAATAATAATAATACTTTCTATCATAGGCACAAGGCCTGAAATTTGGGGAAGGGGGATAGTCGATTACATCAACCCCAGTATTTAACTGGTACTTAATTTATTGACTCTGAAAGGACGAAAGGTAAAGTTGACCTCGGCGCAATTTGAACTCAGAATGTAGCGACGGGTGAAATACTGCTAAGCATTTTGTCCAGTGTGCTAACGATTCTGCCAGCTCACCACCTTCTTAATAACAATAACAATAATTATTATTATTATTTCAAATTTTTGTCACAAGGGTAGCTTGGGGGAGGTGGGGATGTGTTGATTACGTCAATCCTCAGTGTTCAACTGGTACTTATTTTATCAACCCTGAAAGGATGAAAGGCAAAGTTGACCTCAGCAGAATTTAAACTGAGAATGTAGCGACAGGTGAAAATAATAATATAGGCACAAATTTTGAAGTCGATTAGATCAACCCAGTGTTTCGCTGGTACTTAATTTATTGACCCTGAAAGGATGAAAGGAAAAGTCAACCTTGACAGAATTTGAACCCAAAGTGTGAAGACCGATGAAATATCACTAAGCATTTTGCCCAGTGTGCTAACAATTCTGCCAGCTCACCGCCTTAATAATAATAATAATAATAATAATAATAATAATAATAATAATCCTTTCTATGATAGGCATAAGACCTGAAATTTTGGGAACAAGGGGCTAGTCAATTACATCAACCTCAGCAATCAACTAGTGTTTATTTAATGGGCCCTGAAAGGATGAAATGCAAAATTGACTTCAGTGGAACTTGAACTTAGAACGTAAAGAGCCAGAAGAAATACTAAGTATTTTGTCCAATGCACTAACAATTCTGCCAGCTCACCATAAGAACAATAATAATAATAACATTAATAATAATAATAATAAATACCCTGATGCAGTACCAGGGAGTGGCTCTCGTGGATTCTGATCTTAACTGATTGGAAGTGTTATGTACATTGCTTTGTCTTGGTATAAAAGATGGGCTACAGCAAATATTCTACTCAATACCACAGATTTGCTTGTCAGTTGTTTGACCTTAACCAGTTGAGCATGTCCCTTTAGTGGCTGACGATATGTGCATCTCTGATCATGAGCAGAAGTAGTGGGGGAGCATCATAGCTATGTGTTGAGAGGAATCCTTTGGGATTTGGATAATTCACCTTTGGAAACATGTGTTTTGTTCAACATCCTTAAATAAACCTTATTCAGGGACTTTTTGCATGGGATGGACTACACGACCTGAAGAAAATTCTAACTGGGGCCCACCTGCAAGGTCATGCACTATTTATCTAAATATGAAATCACTGTGTCGTGCACACATGGTTGTGATGCGTGTGTCTGGTGTACTGAGCTTCGTATATTTTTACCCCAGTGTTACTTTGATGGCATGCACTGCTCTCTCAATAATAATAATAATAATAATATTGGAGATGATGATGGGTGAAAGGTAGAGTCAATCATGGAGGCATTTGAATTCAGATCTGGCAGATCACAATAATTATGATAATAATAATGGACATTACTGGGTTACAAAAAGGTGTACAGAAAGGAAGGTTAAACGAATGAAAAAGTGATAGTATACGATATGTGATGTGTCTCAAGAAGAGGATTGCCACCCAGAGCCAGATAAGGAACATCAAAAATCCTGTATTACCCTGACTGTCAATATTATACACCCTCTCTCCTCATTTTATTTCTCAATCTATAGGTACACATTGAAAGTCAAACTCTTCACTCAGAGCCATACTTAGAACTCTCACTCACACCACTCCAACTTGAGAAGGTCAATGAGAGCTTGACTAAAGATAAAAGTATGTCCCCTCCATTCCAGTCACATCCACTACACAACTTCTTTTGCTAGAGCCACCAGATAAGAAAACATGCTGCCTGGCCTTCCAGGCAAAAGCACATGGCTCAGTGGTTAGACTGCCGGGCCCACAATCATGAGGTAGGGAGTTCGATTTCCAGACCAGGTTGTGTGTTGTGTTCTTGGGCAAGACACTTTATTTCACGTTTCTCCAGTTCACTCAGCTGTAGAAATGAGCTGCAACATCACAGGGATATGTTCAGGGCAGGAAGAAGAATATAGGCACAAAGCCTGAAATTTGGGTAAGTGGGTAGTTGATCACATCAACCCCTGCACTTGTGTAGCACTTTATTATATCAACACTGAAAAGATGAAAGTTGACCTTGGCAGGATTTGAACTCAGAATGTAAATAGCAAAACTACATTTTAACTAATTTGGCTGCTGCTACTGTTGTTACAATCCTGTTTATGATCTTTACTTTTTTTTTTAATAATCATATTCCACCCCACCCATGCACACTCCTCTCTTCTCAGTTCCTTATACCCCCCTCCATCATGACTTAGAATATAAAAAAAAAATGCCTTTCCATCATTATTCTATACGATAAGTTAAATAAAGTTGTCAGTGGGGGCAGGGGTAGACAATGTAAAAGAAGACGATATTCTTTGAAGGTAATTATGAAGATTAATCACATCCAGAAAAAATCTGCGACCCACTGCCAACCACCACCACTACCACAATTTCTCTCTCTGCATCCCACCACACTTGTTCCAGTGTACAATAAAAGACACACACACACACACAAAACTACACCTAAACAGTCACACAGACATGCAAGTATTGCACTATGGCAAAACACTCAGAGGCATAATTTCTATCTGCCCCTTACTACAATCTAATATAGGGTAAACACACAGACTTCTACTCCTTCCATATCACACCTACACCATCACTCACCTGTAGAAAAAAAAACAAAAAAAAACATACATTTCACCTGTTCTTGTATAGTGCAACGCACACATGCACACACAATGCATTCAAATACACAAAGTAAAATTTTAATGGAAAAGATTAAAAGTTAAATAAACAAAAGAAATGCCTTAAAAAAATAAACTGAAACTGTATTTAAAATAGTGTGTTGTTGACAGAAGACACAAACTAAATATTTAGGAATTATTCATTAAACTACTCCACCACCCTTAGTCTCAGACACGCACTTTTCTAAACAGGTTGATATTGGTGGAATATCTGATATTTGTCTCTAAGGAAGATGATGAGGTTGTGTGTGTTTTATGAACAGTTATGATGATGTCTGTCTGTAAATGAAGATGGTCATTTTATGAGAGGATTGTATTGAAGAGAGAGAGACAGAGAGACAGAGAGATAGACAGAGAGATTGACAGACAGACAAACAGACAGATAGACAGAGAGATTGACAGACAGACAAACAGACAGATAGACAGAGATTGACAAACAAACAAACAGACAGAGAGATTGACAGACAGACAAACAGACAGATAGACAGAGAGATTGACAGACAGACAAACAGACAGATAGACAGACAGACATATGCATAGACAAACAGCTAACTAGAATGAGAGAGAGAGAGAGAGAGTGAGGTGGAGATGAAATAAACAAATGAGATAGAAATACAGAGAAAAGTGAAAGTAATGCCTTGTTAAAATGTTTTTTTTAAAAAAAAGAACAAAATAACCATTTACAAAGAGAAGTAAAAGAAATTTAATTTTCAGACATTTTTTTTTTAATTGCTGTTGTTCCTCCACACACACACACACACAGCTGCAAAGAATATGAAGCAAATGGTTGTGGTGGGGGCACCATGAATGTGGTGGTGGTGGTGGTGGACCAGGATGAACAGCTGGGAGGGAGGTGGAAAACTGGAATACTGGCAGAATGACAGTGGAAGAGGGAGGGGCCATTGGAACAGATAGCAGGGTGCTGTGGTGGTAATGGTGGTAGTGGCTATGGCCTTGAGGAAGTGGGGGGGTGAAATTTGTAGTGTATGTCGTTGGGTGTTGATTAAGGAACATTCTAAAGGTGATGTAGAATCACATCACAGAACTATTTGAGTAGAGGTGAAGTTTAATAAACTGGAGGTGAGGGATACAAAAACTAAGAGAGAACAAGCACGACAATGTAATAATAATAAAAATAATAATAATAATTATTATTATTATTATTATTATTATCATTATTATTAGAGATCAGGTAATAGAGTGGAAAGAGGGGAGAGAGGACCTAGAGAGGAGGAGGAGGTGCAGTGAGTGCAGAATTTCGTGGTGGTGGTGGTGGTTGTGACAACAATAATACTGGTAATGAGAAAGGTAGTGTGAGAGAGAGAGAGTGAAGAATTGGTTGGTGGAATAATACAAGAGTGGTAGACATTTCTACAAGCCCCACTTCTCATGGTTGGTATTTTAATCAGCCCTGGAAGAACGAAAGGCAAAGCTGGTATCAGTGGGAATTGAACTTCTGAACAGCTACAACAGTCAGTTGTGTTAGAGAAGAACCGTTTCGTTGTAGTCTTAGAGGTTGAATATAATCTTGCACAAGCGTTGCTGTGTAGTTTGCAGCTATGTAGTTTCAAGTTCAGTCCCACTGCATGGCACCTAGCGTGTCTTCTACTTTGGTTCTGGGCCAACCAATGCCTTGTAAATAAATTTGGTAGACAGAAACTGTGAGAAGCCAGTTGTGTGTATGCGTGCGTCTTTGTGTTTGTTCTGACTACTTGAATAAAAGTTTTTGTTTACATCCCCATAATTTTGCGATTCAAAGTACCACACTTTAAATAAGCAACGAAATCAGTTTGTATGACTAACTCTACAAAGTAGTGCTCCAGCATTGCTGCAATCCGACTACAAACACATGTAAAAGAATATAAGAGTAATCTATATATATAAAAATGAGAATGTGTGTGTGTCTGTCTGTCTGTGTGAATCCCTAAAACTCGAGAACTACGCAACCAATTTCATTCAAATTTTACACATACCTTACTTAGGGTTCCAGTTGTGTTTTAGTCAAAAAAATTTTTTAACTTCTTGCAGAGTTCGAGCCCACGGCAACATAATATCTCCTCCACTATTTAAGTATTACGTGTCAAAAGTGAAACAAAAACACTCCTGTCAAATACTTTCACTTTAAAAATGAAACTATTC
>NC_068982.1:32386045-32389344 GCF_001194135.2 Octopus bimaculoides
TTCAACGGTACAGATTTCTGCAATGTGGTGCATAAATTGTCAAGTAAATGAGACGCATCTTTGCCTCCACTGATTCACTTGCAAAGTGTTGAGTAAAATTATTTCGTTGCAGACCTCCTTTGGGTCTTTTTATTATCACTGCGACACACATAGTCCCCAGTTGGTAACATTGATTTCAAGGCCCTCCTAGATGAGAGACTGGCATTCCACTTAATGTCTATGTTCCATGCTGGCATGGATTGGAGAGTTATTAATGTAGAAATATGGTATCGTAGCTACTAACAGTTGCGGGTTGCGTAGTCTAGACGGCGTTTTTAGATTTCATTATTCTCTTTAACCCGGGCAAAGCCGGGTATTTCTGCTAGTTAATAATAAAGTTAAGTTAAAATTCTGCTGGGATCAACTCGAGTTTTAATGTTTAAAAGTAACTGGCAGCTGTTTCATCTTCGTCTTTATGAAATTATTTGTTAAAAGAGAAAGATCAGAGACATTATTTGTGATGAAGTCAACTAGAATCAACTAGTGAAGACTGTCACTGGGTTAGAAGGAAGAAGGCTATTTACGTAACAGAAATACACACTTCATACATCTGTCTATCTATATTGTGTTTGTGTGTGTCAAGGAGAACCAGCATAGTGTGTGTGTGCATATATATATATGTATATATATATGACAGCCAGAGCAAAATAATGATTGTTTTCTTTTTTTGCCTCTCTCTCTCTCTCTCTCTCTCTCTCTCTCTCTCTCTCTCTACTTCACTTTGTCATTTCAATAAGTAGTTTGTTGTTCACTCGCTCTTGTTGTTGTTGTTATTTACGTAACTGAGACCTGTCAAGTATATATATGAGGAATTTTTCATAAGATACCAGCAGACAACATGCCAAGCAACTGGTCATGGTCTATTAAGTCAGGCACTGAGAATTATTTTGACCTGGTGACCTTTGTATTAGATGAGTAAGATAAGTTAGGTCCAGAAAGTGGTTGCTTTATTTTATTTTATTTTATTTTATTTTTTCATATGGGGGTTGTTGGTTTTTTTTTGTTGTTGTTTTTTTAAGCCCTCAAAAAAATCTTTAAATAGAAACTAATAATATAGCTGTTGAGTGAAGAACAATAAAAAGAAGAATAGCATTAACAGTGGGTAGTAAATAAATAAATGACGATGTTGAAAAAAATTTTTTTAAGGTTTTAGCTCAGTCCCCATTACCACGAAGTAGAGGACAAAAAAGGAGACAATATATTTTAAAAAATGATTAAAAAAAAAGTTATGTAAACAAGTCAACAACAACAACAACAATTACGTAACTGTTTTAACTTTCTCAGTCAAGCATATCAGTTGGTTTATGAAAAGGAGTTCAGTAAAAGAAAGAAATGGTGTGTGTACGTGGAGAGGAGGAGGAGGAGGGGGGATAAAGCCCATCACCCCACCCCTACCGTTACTGGTTTGGTAGTAGCACTAATCTTCATACAGTATGGGTTATTGGAAAAGTTTTATCATAGAACCAAGTTTTATATGAAGATGTGTAGGATAATGGCAGTTGGCTACTTCTTCCGTTCTTTTTTCCTTCTGTTCTAGATTTTCAAAGTAAAGTATATTTATTTTCTGACTCTTGGAGAATAAGAGAAAGAGGGGGAGAAGTGAGAGACGAGATATGCTAACTTTGTCTGTCTGTGAGGAAATTAAAGTATTTAGTGTTGTATTAATATTAATTTACTCTGAGCTCAAGTGGTTTCTCATTAGCCCAAATAAACTGAAGCTTAATTAATTACACAATATTACTAAATTACTGACATTTAGTAGAATGAAGAGAATTAGGTCACAGAATCTTCTTTCAAAGAATTTAACAAAAATCTTTTAAATGTTTATCAACAGTGGTTAAATCAGTAAAACATTGGAGTAAAAAAAAACTTTGTGGTGTTTGGTAATGTCCCCTTATGTTCTAGGTTCAAATCCAGTCAGGTCCACAAATAACTTCTCATTCTCCTGTACCACAGTGCTGCTTTCGGCCATAAATGCTCCTTCTCCAAGCTAGGAGGAGCATTTATATAATTGCTCCCCCTTCAAGAAATAGCAGTCAGATTTCCCTCAAATCATAACTTAACATTTTTAAAATAGGATACATTGGATAATGTAGTCCTTGAGACACAATATCTTAAAAAATAATAAAAAAAAGATGCTACCCTTATGATTAAGAATACCTTTGATCATGGGTTTGTCTGTTGGATCGAGGCTGACTTAGGATTAAACAGCAACAAAACTTATTCTCAGCTGCTAAACCACTATCCTCTCCCTTTTGCTCTGATGTTTAATTCAATTCTAGTTTTAAAAGAGGAAAGTTAGGATTCACTGCAGAGCTATGGCCAAAAGCAGCACTATGGTACAGGTATGAAAAGAAGCTTGCTTCCCAACCACATGGTTCTCAGTTCAGTCCCACTGCATAGCACTTTGGGCTATGCAGTGGGTATGTCTTCTATAGCCTCAGGCCACCAAAGCCTTGTGAGTGGATTTGGTAGAAAGAAGCCTGTCATGTATGTGTATGTGTGTGTGTGTCTTTGTGCTGTGTTTGTCCATCAACAGCACTTAACAACTGGTGTTGGTTTGTTTACATCCCCGTAACTTAGCAGTTCAGCAAAAAGGGACCAATAGAATAAGTACTAGGCTTACAAAGAATAAGTCCTGATGTTGATTTGTTTGACTAAAATTCTTCAAGGTGGTGCTTAAAAAAAATTAGTACCAGGGTCGATTCATTTGACTAAAAGCTCCTCAAAGCAGTGCTCCAGCATGGCCGCAGTCCAATGACTGAAACAGACAAAAGGTAAGAGAGCAGCACGCTGGCCAAGAGCAGTGCTATGGCTGAGAGCAGAGCTATAATGCAATGACCAACAAATAGTATTCTGGCCACAAACATTTTGTATTTTTCCCAGGCACAATGTACCTAGAACCTCATCATCTGATATAATAGTGTAGTTTGAGGGAGATTTGACTCCTATTTTTGCAGGTCAAATGAGCACACAGGGGCTCTCTCTCAACTTACTGGAGACTAGGCTGCTATTTCTAGCAAGTTGAACAGCTGTATAGTGTCTCCCTCATCACTTGTAAGATTCTCGAATATCTTATAACACACAAACACACACCCGCGTGCACATACCACATATCTGAACAGCTAAGGAAATCATGCGACATCAATTTTCATAATACCAGTTTAACATTTATTTGGTTATTTGTACCCCCTCCTACCCCTCATATTTTACATTTCTTTCATTTTCTTTATTTCATTTTCTACACTCCCCCCCCCCCC
>NC_068982.1:32389372-32396872 GCF_001194135.2 Octopus bimaculoides
CCTCACAACACACACGCACCCCAACCCACATTTTTGTTGAAGTCAGAGAAGTGTCAAAGTATTCTCTGATAAACTGTTATTTAGTATATTATAGTTTGCTGGGCTTCTTTTTTTTCTTCTCTTTTTGCCAACTGTCATTCTCTTCATACTCACATATTTCAAAACAATAATAATAATAATAATAATGCTGATTTATTTTATTTGTCACAGTGGCATCTGATGATAGGGACATTACAAGGACAATTTACAAATTGTGTAGGGGTTTACATAAAAAAAAAAGATGTGAAGGGTAAGTGGGAAGAGAAAGAGATGAGATAAAAAAAAGCATACAGAGTTTATAAAATATGCAAATACGTGAAGAATTTAGTCTTCCAGATACAGGAGAACCTCTAACTAGGGCTGATCAAGGAACTCCACAGCCCCAGGATTTCCCTGACCACCAAGGCCACAAGCCCTCACCCAACTATTCTTCAATTTATAAGTATAATATGCTAAGAGTAGTTCCATTCGCCCTTACCATTTTTACCACAAACACCCATCTTTTCACAAATTTGCTGGGAGAGAGCACTTCCCACTCTACTTTCACTTTCCTCTTCAAGTAAGAGTCAATGAGAGCTTGACTGAATAGGAAGGTATCTGTCCTTGATCTCTCTGGTCTTGTCCATCACACGGCCTCTTTTGCCATAGCCATCAGACAGACAAACATGGCCTACCCTACCTTGTTAAAAGTAGGCAGTGGGGCAATCTTCACAACAGACTTGGTTGATAGCCAAGTCCATCCTACATATGATAACAACTGTTAAACATAATTCCACAAGTCAACAATACTTGGACACAGCACAAAGGTATGCAGTACAGTTTTTTACATTGCACACATCTTCAACAGTCTGCCTGGCAGCACCTTCTGTATCTCCAGGATTTATCTTGAACTGGTGGTGCCCCTCAAATGCACATCCTGGCTAAGAATTTCTGGAAATTATCCAGTTCATCCTCATTGATGTGCAACATTTCTCCAAGAATGCTATTGCTCTTACACACCACTAATCCTCTATATGGCTACAATGGCACTTCCATCAACTATATTGCCTGGTAGAAAGCAGGTGGGGACCTTGTTTCTAAATTAGGTACAAAGTTAGCAATTTGAGGGGCGAGATTAGTCAATTACACTGACCCCAGTACTTGACTGGTGCTTTGTATTATTAATACCTGAAGGGATGAAAGTCAAAGTTGATCTTGGCATGGATTGCATCCAGAATGTAGTGAGCCCAAACAAATACCACCAGGCATTCTCTCTAAATGCTCTAACAATTCTGCTCATCTTCCACAGTAATAATAATTCATTCTATAGGCACAAGTCCTGAATTTTCAGTGTGTCAGGGTGGGGGGAGACTAGTTGTTTACATCGATCCCAATGCTCAAGAGGTACTTATGTTTTTGACCTCAAAAGTATGAAAGGCAAAGTTGATCTCGGCAGGATTTGAACTCAGAGCATAAATGCTGTGAAACACTTTTCCCAATGCATTAACAATTCTACCAGCTCACCATCTTAATAATAATAATTAAAAACATCAACAACTAAACCAACAACATTTTGATTGGTGAGATTTCAAAAATATAATGAAGTATTTGGTGTAATTCTGCGTTGCATTTTATCAACACCACAAACATTATGTATTATGTAGCAGAACAAAGAATTTGACTGGCACCATAGCTGGCTTTCTAAACAAAACATTGTCGTTGAAGTTGTTTACCAAAGAGCATGTTTATATTTGCAAGCAAATGTGTATGTGCATAAACATAAGTGTTATTCATACAGAAATATATTAAAATAACTTTTACTATGTTTTCTACTAAATTAAATTCTTACAATATTAGATGACAACACCTTTTTTATATTAAAATTCTACTATTATTGAGTTCTTTAAATATTTGTGGATAAACATGGATAATGACACTACAAAAATGCAGATAAATACACACACACACACACACACACACACACACACACATTTGTATATATATAGATCGTTGCCAGTGCCCCTGGACTGGCTTGTGCGGGTGGCACATAAAAGACACCATTTCGAGCGTGGCCGTTTTCGTGCGGGTGACACGTAAAAGCACCCACTACACTCTCTGAGTGGTTGGCGTTAGGAAGGGCATCCAGCTGTAGAAACTCTGCCAAATCAGACTGGAGCCTGGTGTTGCCATCCGGTTTCACCAGTCCTCAGTCAAATCGTCCAACCCATGCTAGCATGGAAAGCGGACGTTAAACGATGATGATGATGATGATGATATATATATATATATATATATATATATATATATATATGGAGAGACACATACGCATCCATATATACAAATGTACGTATACACATACCCGTACGTATACACACACACAAACATAAATACACATCTTGTTAGTTTAGTAGATGGGAACTGTACAAAGCTGACTGTGTGTGTGTGTGAGTGTGTGTCTACATGTGTACAGGTGTGTGTAACTCTTGAGCTATGGTAGTGTTCTCTGTTGATATTTTCCTACCAACAAATCACTCACTAGTTCTGCACTTTCAAAGATAAATGGAATGAAATGTCTTTTACTTGAATAACATACAAGGGCCAAATGCAGGAAGGGCCTCTGGTCGTAAAATAATGCTTCAATGAGATGTATTCATCAAACCCATGCTAACATGGAAAAATGGTTGCAAAAGCAAATGAAATGAGGTGATGAAATTACACACACACACACACACACACACATTTACTTCTCTTTAGACTCTACTCCATCCCCATCAGCACATGTAAAATCCTAAGCAGTCATGAATCTCCCCCACAACAGTAAACCTGTTCCTGCTTTTCCCCATCATACTTTAACCTCTCAACACCTTGCTTAAAGTAACCACCCTATCTCCTATACTCCCTCTCTGTCAAAAAGCCGCTTTAACCTTGCAGGTGCCATGATAAAGCACTCATTCACACACTGAAAATTAGTTGTTGTTAGGTAGGGCATTTGGCCATAGAAACCATGCTCAAACTGAGACATTGACTTTTGAGTGATTTTTTTTTTTCTGGTCCCTTAACTACTCAACGTCAAGATCTAATGTGAAGTCAACTAAGTTCCCATGAGAACTGGGACCGGATATTTTCATAATAATCTTAAATACGATATACTTAATATATATATTTTGAAGGGTGCCAACTTGTCATTGGTTGAAACAAAGTGACTTAGTCACACACAGACATGCATTTTCACATAGACACATGTAGTCCTACACACACATGTATACATATGCAAGCCTTGGGCCCTCCAAAAGAAATTTTACAAAATGAAACTAGATTACTTTCAGGCACCTCTAACCTTCACTTACTTTAAAAGGCCAAGAACATAACCAAATTCGATGACTGGCACCCGTGCCAGTGGAGCGCTAACAGCACCATCCAAGCATGATCATTGCCAGACCAGCTGTCTGGCTTCCATGCTGGTGGCACGTAAAAAGCACCATTTGAGTATGATCATTACCAGTGTTGCCTTACTGGCACTTGTGCCGGTGGTACATGAAAAAACATTCAAGCGAGGTCATTGCCAGTGCTGCTGGACTGGCTCCTGTGCAGGTGACACGTAAAAAACACCATTTGAGTGTGGCCATTGCCAGTACTGCCTGGGTGGCACGTAAAAGCACCCACTACACTCTCGGGGTGGTTGGTGTTAGGAAGGGCATCTAGCTGTAGAAACTCTGCCAGATCAGATTGGAGCCTGGTGCGACCATCTGGTTCACCAGTCCTCAATCAAATCGTCCAACCCATGCTAGCATGGAAAGCAGACGTTAAACAATGATGATGATGATGATGACAGGATGCAAAAAAAATAAATAAATAAATAAAGATGGGTAGCCACAGTTGGAATGTTTCCAGTCATAAGTTTGTTAGATCAGGGCTGGCCTAAAGCTAAACATAAAACCAAAATAAACATCACAAAGACATAATTATACACCTTGTTACCTCTTTTTTCTAATATCTCAACACACATGTACATATATGCATGTATACACATGCATACAGTTGTTATGGTCACAGATAGTATATAAATTTCTCTCAAACAGTAATACAGTCTGAATAAAAAAGAGGAGAAATACACATTAGATAATCTATTCCTAAATTCACTGTTTGAAAAGAAAAAAAAAGAGACAGGACACTAAACAATAATACATACACATATCACTATAGAAGCCAAAACAAATAACACTCACATTGTCAACACCACCATCACAACCATAAAAACCAGCACAGACACACAAATCCATACATACAAACATATGTGTACATGTATCTATGGTGTTGTTTTGTTGTTTGTCAAACATGTTTTTAAAGTGATTTCCTCTCCAGGGAGCCGTTAAAACAAGCTGCTGGTCAATTGAAGTTGAAATAAAAGGGTGTGTTAAGTAAACAAAACAACCAGTTGATAATTTTAATGTTAAATCTACCAGAACATAGACTGTAGAAATGGGATGAAGAGTCAATGAGGGATCCTCTACAGAGTTTATTAATCTGCTAACAATAGCAGCCAAATATCTCTCAAATTACTGTTGTAAAATTTCTACAGAAATGCATTGATGTATTGCATTTCTTGCAATTAATTTTTAAAATAATGAATAATTTAATAATTTAATATAATCTTTTAACCTATATCTTTTATTTGTTTCATTCATCAGACTGTTCCGTGCTGGGGCATTGAGACATTTTAGTCAAGCAAACTGACCCTCGGGACTTTTTTTTTAAAGCCTGGTACTTATTCTAGCAGTTTCATTTACTGAACCACTAAGTTACGTGGACATAAAGACACCAACACCTGTAGTCAAGCAATGGTGGGGGACAAACACAAACACACACACACATGGGCTTCTTTCAGTTTCCATCTAACAAATTCACTCACAAGGCTTTGGTCAGCCCAACGCTATAGTAGAAGACACTTGCTCAAGGTGCCATGCAATGGGACTGAATCTGGAATCATGCTAGGGAAGCACACTGCTACCAGACAGCCATGCCTGTACCTATGAAGAATTTAATGAAATTATTAAGTCAGTGTTTGCTACATAAATTAACATAAAAGTTTGATGGAAGCTTTTAAATTAGATCACTTTAAAACCAGAAGTTTGTATGACAGGACCAAGGGTAGTCTTGGGCTGGTTGTTATCAATAGGTTTGATAAGGTATATACATTCCCTCTTCATTGCACCCCTTAAAATGCCATCATGTACTCCAAAAGACATAGGCACGTCAGGTTGGGAACCACTAGGGTAGACCATCAACTAAATGTTTCCTTCATGGAGAAGGTGGAGGAGGAACATCTTAGCACTGTCTGTAACAAATAATTAGGTTTAACTTAAAGACCATTCAACAATAATAATAAACTAAGTGTTGTATTTAAAGCAATGTCAATAAACCATAGAAAGAGTCTACAAAGAAGGTGTTTCTCTCTAGTTCCAGTAGAGTTAACTGGCTGCGAGTGAGACAAATCTCCTTTTGATAAGACTCTTGTCTTATCTATCACAAGTAACTTCTCTGTTCAGCTTTGTTTAACTAGACAGGTTGTTGTTGTTGTTGTTGTTGTTGATTAGCCCTAGGTCACTCCTTACTGAGCAGACAGACCTATGATCAAAGTGGTTCTAGCCATAGCCAACCCATTCTTATTTCAACAGTGTATCTAGAACTGCATTATTCCAATATATGTATCCTTCCTTTATACATTCCAATATATGTATCCTTCCTTTATACATTCCAATATATGTATCCTTCCTATAGGATATGACATCCTGTAGCAGGGTGTCATGTGATAGAAGTATGACTGCTATTTCTAACAGGTCAAGTGTTCAGCAGCTAAGGAGGTTGCAGTACTATGGAATAATTAATAGACCTGCAATGGATATGAACTCAAGATCCATGAGTTACAAAAGTGCTGCTTTATTCAACAAATGACAAAATATCACATGTACAGGGATGTGTGCATGAGTGCACAATGGTTGTATCTGCATGTGTGCACAATGGTTGTATCTGCATGTGTGCACATGGATGTAGGATTGTGTGTAAGGATGTGCAAGCAAGTATGAATGACTGGGTGCGTACATAACTGGCTGTGCATCTGCATAGGAATGCATGTACATAAGTGCATGCATGTGTATGCACTGATGTAGGCCCATGTGTGCATAGGGATGTGTGAATGCATAGATGTGTATATTTGGATATATGCACAATTGTCTGTGCATGGGCAGGAATTTGCACATGCGCATATATATATGCAAAGATGTGTGGATGTGTATATATAAACTGGACCACAAGGTCAAATGGATAATAAACAGTAATCATGTACAAATATGAAGCATATACATACATACATATACACACATATACATACACACATGCTAATATACACACACGCACAAACGCTCATATATAATATATATATGTGTGGTCTGATTAATAAGTATCCAGACTGTAGTGATAGTAACAAAGTTAAAGCATGCAGAGTAAATCCGCTTGGCACAGATTGACATTGAACCCTGCTGTACATGTGCACTAAGTTTTGACATTCTAGCTCACTTCCACTGTTTACAGCAATGCTTGGAAGGAAGGCGTGTAGCATGTAACTGTTGCATTGACCATGACAGAAAAAGATGAGCAGAGAATCTGTGTCAAATTTTGCTAAAAGCTTGGAGATACCTGCTCAGAGGCTTATGCAAAGCTTTCAAAAAGTTTTCATCCTTCTTGACACAATCAAGAAGATCAACCCAAGTGTCTTTTTGGTCAGCTGAAAGCAGTTTTGGCACCAACTTGGCAGACACGCATCTCATACTCAAATCTTCAGTGATAATGAACTGAACTGAACCATAACTAATCTGCCTATTCTCTGATAACTCATGGATGGTGATTCGATGATTTCCCCTCACAGCAGCATGCAATCTGCAATGTTTTTCTCAGTTCTGCTGGTTGCAGGTTTCCTAGAACGTTTGTCACTATCAACATTTTTTTTGGCCACCTTGGAAACGTTTGAACCACTTGTACACTTCTGTCAATTTTATACACTCCTCGCCATACTCTTTCTGCAAGTTTGCTTAGGCCTCTGAGCAGGTGTCACCATAACAACTTTCTCTGTCATGGTCAATGCGATGATCACATGCTACACACGTTCCTTCCAAGCACTGCTGTAAACAGAACATTAAAACTTAGGGCACATGCACAGCAGAGTTCAAGGTCAATCTGTGACAAGTGGCTTCACTCTCCGTGCTTTAGCTTCATTACTATGACAAGTCTGGATACTTATTGATCAAACCTCATATATGTGTGTATATACACACACACACACACGCATATATATATATATGTATGTATAAGCATATATACACACACGCACATACATACACTCACGCATGTGTATACAAGTGTGTGTGTGTGTGTATAACATATCATGTGCTCAAGCCTCAGACCATTTTGGATATATTCAATACAATA
>NC_068982.1:32399725-32401057 GCF_001194135.2 Octopus bimaculoides
TATATATATATGTATGTATATTGCATATGTGTGTACGAGTGCATGTGAATCAGAGAGATAGAGAGGTTTGCATGTTCTCTTTCCTCCTGCTTTTGTTTTTCTTTAAATTATACTAATAAAATAAGGGCCAGCCTTGGCCTTCAGTTTCTATATTGCCTGTTTGGTCAAACGTGTATGCATGTACATATTCACAAAAACATGTGTGCTCCCACATGTGTGCACTTGTATATCTTTACATACCTGTTCATGAACTGCTATGTTTGCACACAGATATATTTTTTCATATATAACTGTACACTTTTGTGATCTAAATGCCTCTAAAGAATGTGTGTGTGTGTGTGTGTGTGTGAAGGCACATGGCTTAGTGGTTAGAGTGTTGCGCTCATGATTGCAAGATCATGAGTTCGATTTCCAGACCGGGTATTGTGTTGTGTTTTTGAGCAAAGTCCTTCATTTCACGGTGCTCTTCAATCATTTCATCATCTGACATGTGGCACATGGTGCACCTGTACAGGTAATGTCAATTTGATGAAGGGAGTGATCTTATGTGTACACAAACATTTGATCACTATAAAGAAATCATCTGTGTGGTTGTTCGGTGAGAAATTGCCATACACACATACGTCATCTAATGACGAGAGAGTCCATGATATACATATATATATATTGTGGATGGATGGTGATAGCTCCATAAAGAAGTGCTGATTTCTCAAAGCAGATGGAACAAGTGGAAGTGGGAGACCCAGGAAGATATGGGTTGAAGTACTGAAGGACAACTTTAGGGCACTGAACATTTCAGATGAGGTGACAAAGGACTGAGGTGCCTGGTGCCTTGCTGTACTCAGGAAGGCCTGTACTCCACAGCAGAAGAGTTAAGGCCACTCCCCCTGGTGAAGACGATTGACCTGCAAGAGTCCTGTGCTGGGGCCACATAAAGAATTTGTGTGGTGCTATGTAAAAGCACTCAGGACACTCTATAGAAACCATGCCAAATCAAACTGGCGCTTGGTGCAGCTCTCCAGCTTGCCAGCTCTAGCCAACCCATCCAACCCATGCCAGCATGGACAATGGACGTTAAATGATGATGACAATGATATATATATCATCATCATCATCATCATCATCGTTTAACGTCCGCTTTCCATGCTAGCATGGGTTGGACGATTTGACTGAGGACTGGTGAAACCGGATGGCAACACCAAGCTCCAGTCTGATTTGGCAGAGTTTCTACAGCTGGATGCCCTTCCTAACGCCAACCACTCAGAGAGTGTAGTGGGTGCTTTTACGTGTCACCCGCACGAAAACGGCCACGCTCGAAATGGTGTCTTTTAT
>NC_068982.1:32401405-32413114 GCF_001194135.2 Octopus bimaculoides
AAAGGTCTCGGTCCGTAGTCATCGCCTCGGTGAGGCCCAATGTACGAAGGTCTTGCCTCACCACCTCAGCCCAGGTCTTCCTGGGCCTACCTCTTCCACGGGTTCCCTCAACTGTTAGGGTGTGGCACTTTTTCACGCAGCTATCCTCCTCCATTCTCACCACATGTCCATACCAGCGCAATCGTCTCTCTTGCACGCCACAACTGATGCTTCTAATGTTCAGCTTTTCTCTCAAGATACTTACACTCTGACGGGTATTCACATTGACATTACACATCCAACGGAGCATACTGGCTTCATTCCTTGCGAGCTTACGTATGTCCTCAGCAGTTACAGCCCATGTTTCACTGCCATGTAGCATGGTTGTTCGTAGCATGGTTGTTCGTATATATATATATAATTATGTGTATTTCTTCTATCTTAATGAATAAAAATTCTTCTGATAGAATAAATGGGTTAATAGAAATCAATGTAGCAAAGAACACAAAATAACTGTGGTTTAGTTCCTGTTTTTAAGGCAGGAACTCCTTGAAATTTTGGGTATTTGAGTATATTTAAGAATTTAAGGATTGGAGAAAACGCATGTAATAATTGCATACTTTATTCCTACATATGTTTCAAAGGATTACAACCTGTGTGATCCATAGGGATCTTTGATATTAAAATTGTAACCTTCTCATCAGATATATATATTAATTACTGGTGAAGGCCAGTTTATAGGGTTACCCTGGGTTTCTCGACAGCAAGAAATCCAGAGTAACCAGCCTTCACCAATAATTAATATAGACTGCTCTACTTCTTAGAGTGTGCTGCTTCTCTGGATTTATGTTTTTCAAAAAAAAAAAACGATTCTATATATATTGTTGTATTTGGGGATGGTCATGTTGCCAGTTTAGCCAATAAAAACACACGCACTATATATTTGGTGTTAATTTGCTTCAGCTTTATTTTATTTTTTGCATTAATCGTATTTTGGCCAGACTTCATTCATCACACTTTTGTGACCTCATCAGTGGTCCTTTGTTTTTTTCTTTCTTATTTGTGTCTTCCTTACTAATGATCAGCCATTTTGTATTCCTATTGTCTGTCTTTATTTGCACATGCGTATACCTCCATGTGTGTCTATGTTTAGTAAGTGCGTGTGGGGTGGAGTGCCTGTATTATCTGTATCCCCTATTTATACACATTCGTTTAATTTGCTTATATTTATTATGTTCATGTGTTTATACCTACTTATTTTATTATTCTTTCTTTTTTTGTATTTAATTTAATTTTGTTAACGTATATAGTTATTTAATTCCATTTGTTTATCTGTGTATTGTATTCTATTTTGTTCATATTGTTATCAGTTTATGGGGATCTTATTCTGTCATATGTTGTGGTGTGTTGGGGGTGTGTACTAGTGTTCCATTCCAATTTCCTATTCAGGCTAGGTTTATCTTCTATTATATGCATAGCTTCAGCAATTTGTCTAAGCGTTGCGTCTGTTCTATATGTAGACAAGATTTTAACTTCTATGTTGTTGAGTGAGCTCCCGTGTTCCTGCTCGGCGTGCTGGTACAGAACCGATGAGTTCTTCACTTCCTTAAGTTCCCTCCAATGTTCATTTACCCGCTCTCTTATGCTCCGTGTTGTTTCCCTACATACGTCGTTGTCTTGTTACTGCACTGTCCCTCTGTACATCTTATACTATAGACTACATTTCTGGCTTTACAGTTTGTTTGTGGGCTAAATCTACATACAATACAGTTCCTATCAGTACAGGGGGTTCTACTAAAAGGGTAGGTTCTACCGCTTAGAGATTTGATAGGGTTGCCTGGCCTTTCAACAACCTTAATTCTTAGCTTAAGTTTGTCTAGGGCCCTTCTAAAGTGGTACGCCAGTTCGCCTCTACGGGTAGTGTCAACGAACATGACACACTGATATTTGTGGCTATCATACCATGAGTTGGCCTTCCCTATTTTCTTTTTAGTCCTTTCAATGGTGTTCCATGACTTGCTCCTATAGAGTGGGCAAATCCCATTCTTATCATTACGTATGATAGTTTCAAATTTCCTCATGGCTCCTTTGTATACTCTGATCCTTTCTTTATGGCTGTAACCTGAGAACTGCATGTGATGAACGAAATGTTCTAAGTGTCTCTTTAACTCTGTAGGGTCACACATGCAGGACACATTTCGCATTACTCTGACGAGGTCTGCCATCATTATATTGAATTTGGCATTGTCCGCGATAGCTGAGTTCCAGTGGATCAGGTATTTGGAGACCATAGGTTTGGCATAGTATGAATGAAGGATTCAGGTTTTATTATTTTCAGTTTCCAGCCAGTCTATGGTTAGGGTGTTTTGTAGGGTAGTCAATCGTGACCTTAATACTCTGGTGGATGGAGTTAGCTATTTGCTGAATGCTCTCCATAGTATTAGTTTCTATTTCTATTTCAAGAGTACTCTCTTGTGTGGGTGCATTTACCACTACGTTGATATCATCAACATAATGAGAGTACATATTCATGAGTATGGAGTTGTATGTCAGGTGTTCCTTAAGCCTTCTGTCTCACCATACCATGAAAAGGTTGGCCACATCACCGGCGATGCTGACGCTGATGGCTGCCCCCTTGTCCTGGGCGTATATTTTGTTGTTAAACTTAAACATGTGGCCTTTTAGGGTAACTCTTATACTAGCTCGAAGTGCATGTGCGATCATTTTCTTTACCTGATGAACATTTGCAGGGGTCCATCTGGCTCTGGTCCATCTGCTCCATCTCTCTATAGGTGTCTTCCTAGCCATAATATATATATATATATATATTTAGTTAGGATATTCAGCTCATAATCGTAAGGCCATGATTTCGATTCCCAGCAGTGCATTGTATCCCTGAGCAACACACTTTATTTCACAGTGCTCCAGTTCACTCAGCTGGAAAAAATGAGTAGTACCTGTAATTCAAAGGGGCCAGCCTTGTCACATTCTGTGTCACGCTGAATCTCCCTGAGAACAACATTAAGTGTGTACATATCTGTGGAGTGCTCAGCCACTTGCACATTAATTCTGCAGACAGGCTGTTCCATTGACTGGATTCACAGGAACCATCTTAGTGCCACCAATTTCAGTGAAGGTACTTCTGTTTCACCAATGTTACTTTGAAAAGTATATTGATCAACAGTGTTGGTAAAAATTGGGACTAACAAAATTCATTACATCCTAAGTAGGATGATGAGGTGAGAAATGCCTTAACAAATTCATATTTGCCCTTATCCATGATTTTCTATTTCATAATCCTTGATATGGTGACAATTTATCTATTATTCAAATTTTCAAACTAAGAAAGAATGACATCCAAATATGTGTTGATAGTGATGATGAGGATGACAATGATGATGATTATGACAACAATAGCAGCAGTAATGGAAGTGGAGTGGTAATGATAACTATGAAAAATGAAGACAACAATGATGAGGATAGTGGTGGTGGTAATGATGTTTGTGACAAGGATGATAATGACAAGGATGCTAATGATGGTGGTGGTCATGATGTTGGTAGTGATAATAGCAAGAGTGGTTGTAGTAGTGGTGGGGCTAATGATGATGATGATATAGTGGTGCTGCTAATATTAACGACAATGATGATAATAGTGGTAGTGATGATGATGATGATGACAATGGTGATGATGACAATGGTGATGATGACACATTGTTACTACAACTACTAATACTGTGAGGTAAAACACTGCCAATATAAATAGCTCTGATACTCTTGCCTCTGACCTATCATAGCAGAGACATTGCCATTGTTCTGTCAGTAAACTTTTAATACTAACCAAACCTAGCTCAGAACTAAATAATATTAAACTGGGTTTGTTTGACTTAATATATTTTTTACTTATGGTTCATTTTTTTCCTTTCTTTTGCAGGCCTTTTTGTTAAATTTAGGTCCATAAAGATTAAATGGATTTGAATAATCTATATATATAGAAGAATAAGAATGAAACATTTCACTGAGATTAGTGTTGTTAGAATTATATTTGAATTGTTCTAGATTAGTAATTGGTAAACATATGCAGTATAACAATTCCAGAAGCTTGTAATTTTTAAGTATTACAAAAGAAAATATTTAGTAAGGTGATTTGGTTGTGCAGCAAATGTGAAAATAACAAGGGAACAAAAAGTATAAAAGGGTAGATAGAATCACCATTCTTGGAGTAACAAAAGCAACAACAGTAAAACATGGATTAAAAGTCAGCCATATATTACCATTATAAAGCTTTAAGATTTTAAATTGCCATAAGTTATCAGCATAAAGCCATAGGATTTTAAATTGCTATTAGTTACCATTATAAAGCCTTAGGATTTTAAATTGCTATTAGTTACCATTAAAAAGCTTTAGGATTTTAAATTGCCATAAGTCATCATTATAAAGCTTTAGGATTTTAAATTGCCATGAGTCATCATTATAAAGCTTTAGGATTTTAAATTGCCATAAGTCATCATTATAAAGCTTTAGGATTTTAAATTGCCATTTCTCTGTAGAATACCAAGAAACTCTGTTGGTTATTTAAAAGCCTTACTACACACAACCTATTGTGCTCCATTATCGTTTACTACACAGGCCTAACACCACCATCTTGTTCTATCTCTACAAATAATACTGTTATCATTATCCCTGCCTTCTTTCACTAACAGCATTAGCTGAGAAATCTTGAAAGGAAATCCAAGATAGGCTGAATAATTTATAGCCTTTGTAATCTGAATTTGAATCTTGCAACAGCTAAATTAACTTTTCTATTATACAATTAACATCACTATTAATCAAAGATTAGTGATAACAGAAACTATTTACATCATATTACTCATCCCAGGGTAACATTTCACAAATACCATTTAAAATATTTCTTTTTGAACTTTCTGTCTCTTCAACCCTAACCATAACCCTAACCCTATCCCTACTTCAATTTCTTACTATTGTATCTGCTATTTTCATCCACCCACAGCTATTTAACAAAGATCTATATATAAATCTTTGTCACTCCTTCCTGCACTGGTATATTACCTCAAATATCAACATTTAGAAAGTGAGCCAACAAGGAAGTCCCTTCATGGTCACTAACCCTGCAAGAAATAGCTGTCAAATTTCTCTTGAATTACACCTTACTTTCTTAAATAGCAAAGGATACATTGGATGATGTAATTTCTGGTATAACAGATAATATACCCTCAAAAATATTGATGGTTATGAGTGGAGTGCCTTTGATTCTAGGTCTGATTTGGAGCTAAAACATCAACTAATATTAAAATAGTAACATTACCTAACAACAAATGCTTTTCTCTACTAAATACACTAGTGTCTCATTAATAGCTTTACTGTTTAAATAGCCCAATCACTGCCACCAACAACAACATAGCAACTATAACAGTAACAACAACACCAATAACACCATTACCACTACTAATGTGACCAACATCAACACCATCATGCCAGAGATGACCAGATATTCTGCAATTTAATATGAAATATTTGATCATTGAAGCAGTCCACATAAATTTAAACAAATAAAAAAAAAATTATATATATATACATATATACACATAATATATACACACAGGCAGGTAGATGAGTTGGTAGATAATTATAGTCAGATAGGTAGGTAGATAGCTAAGGATGAATAGACAGATAGGTAGGTAGATAATTAGATAGGTAGATAGACAGGTAGATAGACAGGTAGATAGGTAGATAATTAGACAGGTAGATAGACAGATACATAGGTAGATAGGTAGATAATTAGATAGGTAAACAGATAGACAGGTAAGTAGGTAAATAGTGATAATTAGATAAATATACCTCCTTATGCTGACTGAGATATACATAAGAATACATTTATGTATATATGCACATGCATATATATACTTTGTGTGTGCATGCGCACGCACATGCATTTTCGTTTTACAAATCATGTGTATTTGAAACAGAACCCTCGTTCTTCAGTTGGCCTTTTCCAGAAGACCCTCCAGGCCAGGTTATAGATGATCCAAAAAGTACACAGAGTTTATTGCCAGAGGCTATGCTGATGTTCTTACTGTTGAAAATCTGAATGTACCATCTTCATTGCCACTAACACCAAATTTCATAACAGCCACCTTAAGAATATGTACAATTACACTTCCCCTGATCTTGTTGGTATTACTTATCTGCTTCTTAAATACAGCAGCCTATTTCTACTGCACCAGCTTTCACTCCTCTTCTAATCCTACCTTTATAATAGTGTTCCCCTGCAAAACTGTTGAAAATTGCCAGTGTTGTTTCCTTGTTCAAAATGGGTTACAGCACATCATCTGTAAGCAATTGCTCTATTTGTTTCACTAGTTGTATCACCAAAGTCATGGAACCCTATTTTGGAGAGATTCTCTGAAACTTTAGGAACTCTCATAAATTAATTTTAACCAACATAGTTTGGAGTAATCCCTAACTGCAGCTGTTGTGACCAACTCGTTTAGTTTCTTGGGTTCTTGATGACATCACTTGAATCACAGATGGCAGCTCATGGATGACTATCATCTATTTTGATTCACCAAAGCCCTTTATTCATTGCTACACAACTGACATATAACAAAGCTTTCTCTGCAGTGGTGGGGGGGGTTAATCATTATAACTATTTGAAGTCCATCATTTTTGATTGAAAAGAGATAGTCATAGTACTAAGGTAACATTTGTATCCTATATGATGCTATCTGAAGTCCTGCAGAGATTTGTTTTTGGTTTCACATGACTGGAGATTGATTAACCGATTACAATGAATAAGGACTGAGTGAACTGTCAGTGGGGTAGTTGACGGTGTTTGTTCAATCATGTTGGTTAACTGCATTAGCTTGACGTATGTTGATTTAACAGTCAGTAGTTGAATAGTGAATACTCTGAGTATCATACCTATATCCCAGTAGTACAGAGTGCATTCTGTGTTAACATATATTTCTGCAATAGGTTATTTTTAGATAACCACAACAAACTATTTATTTGTGCAATACCATTTTACACCAGGTGTGTATACTGCATCATAACAGTTCCCTATTCTTTTTGTTGCTTATATTAATGAAATAGACATTAACTTGAAGTATGTTACTGCACAAAAAATACACAAACATCAGGCTGTATCTTGAGATTAAAAACAAAACTGTTCCTATGCACTATAAGTCTTTTTTGCAATCTGGTCTAGTCACAATGCAGCAATGGATTGCTGGCTTACAACTTAAACTAGTGGTAAACAAATGCACTACTATACATTAGGGAAAGAAAGCCTAGAATTTACATTATTTCTCCACAGCACCAAATTTAAGAAGTCACCTTGTGGATCTGACTTAGGCAATAACGTCAACAATGATCTGCATTGGACAAACCATATTTCTAAAATATCACTCAGTAAGAGCTTTGCCTGCTGTTCCCTGATTATCTATTTAAAGTTATATATGGTTATGGTGCATCCACACAATTTGCATCACCAGATTGAAAACACCACCTTGTCCAGAATATCAATCTGATGGAAGCTATCCAATGACATGCAACCAGTTGAATGGCCTCCATCAGTCCCTTATCATATCTTAAGTGATTTGATTCTCTAAGCCTCAACACACTAAATTTTTGACATCTAGCAGCTGACTTGGTGGAAGCCACAAGATTATCTACCATCTTTCCATCAACTTAGGCCATTTTGAATTTAATATCTCTACTATCTGTGGACATGTTTATAAAATCAAAATACATAGCAACACTAATGATTTTTGGAAACATTTTTCATGCTCAGAATTGTCAAGGCATGGAATAAACTAAACATGTCACTTGTTAGCTGTCCAGACACTGTATTCTTCAAAAATTCTAGATTTCCCCAAATTCTCTAACACTACTCCTGACATGCCTATGCAGCCTTTCCATTTTATCACTCTTTTACTGTTCACTTTCCCATTTCCTTTTGTTTCACCCTTATTGGGCATTTACTTTCGATTATAGATAGGTAAGTAGGTAAATAGAGATAATTAGATAAATATACTTCCTTATGCTGATTGAGATATACATAAGAATACATTCAATTATTATTGTTACCTTTCTCTTACCTAGCTTATTGCTACTTTCTGTCCCCACGAGTTGTGCGCCCTTTCCCTATGAGTTGTGCACCAATATTACATATAAGAACTGTATATTATAAGTCCTTTATATTACATTTAGCTTTAATTGTTGATAGCAATCAGAAATGTGTTTCTCCTCATTCAGTATTTCTGAGTACTTGTCTTTAGTGTACATTGAAATACTTTTGATAGTTATTAACAAAAGATTCTCATCAAACATATTGTTGCTTTTATGTTATAATGAAAACAAGAAAATCAAGAACTAGCTAATGTATTAAGAAAGTGTTATAGTATTTAATAAATGCAAGTTTTGCAATTACTCTAACACACGAACTTCAGTTTCTAGTCTGGTTTTCTAACTACTCAGCTCTCTTAAACATTACATAAAACATAATAATATTTGTAATTTAAAAAAACAATAAAAACTTTTACAATCATTTCATAATTCAAATTTTATAGGAAATAAATTTTCTCTTTTTTTGAAAAAAAAGTGTCAATAAAAATTATGTTTATCACACTTTTCTTTGCATTGTGATATTCATTTGGAATTTGATTTATAAGTAAACATTGTTTACTGCTTGTAATTTTTGATTCAGAAATTAGTACATGTAATATTTATTAGCTTCATTTAGCTGTGTGTGTGCGTGTGCGTGTGTGAGAGAGAGTGAGAGAGAGAGTGTAAAATTTTTGGTGCTTACTGTTTTGATAAAATAAGTTCCAAAGAAGGTGAATTCTGTTATTTATTTATGTATTTCATTTACTGATAAAATAAAGTGGAATCAAATATGAAATATTTGACTATTATTTAGTAGTGATATGCTATTGTCCTCAATTAAGGTGGTAATATAGAAGGTAAAGCAGAAGTCATATTAATCTGAAGCCCTTAACCCTTTTGGTAACAACCCTGTTGAGACCATCCATGTTTCTCCAATATAAACTTCCTATTTTAAAATTAGCTTAAAACCTTTCATAAAAATTTCATGTTAATATATATTCCTAACACCAGCTTGTTCATAAAAGTTATTTTACTAAATTCTTCATTATTTCCAAAATTAATTACAACAAAAGTAGTGTATTTCAGCAATAATCTGGTTATGAAATAGTTATAAGAAGTCAAATAATCATCACAACCAAGAATTGAAACTGTTCTGTTTTCAACATACTCTATGTTGCTTTCTATTCTTCACATAATTTACAGTTATCCAAAAACAACCACTTAACTGGGTGTATAATCAAAAAGAATAATAGTTACTATATTAATAACTTTTGGTCTCTAGTCAGGCTTATCAACAATTTATATTAAACTTTATAATTAATTATGTCTTAATACAAATAACTTTTGATCTTAAAGAAAATATATACAATTATTTAGTGTCATATTTCTTCAGACAGATATCTATATTGTTACAAATAAGATTTTGAAATTTTCATCAACAACAATGTGATGCCTAAAAATGTCATTCCACATATTGGTATATTTATTGTTATGACTACAAGTCCAATAGTTTTTTTTTACAGTATTCTTTTTACCATTCGGTATGTGAATTCATATTAAATGTTTAGGATATACTAATATATATATAAAATGATTTTGTGATATTGTTGCAAAGTAATAATTTGTTTATAACCAAAAGTGTATTTGGCTTCTCATGGAACAACTACATGGATAGTTAATAAGTAAGTACATGAATATTTGCCCAGTGGGTAAAGATACCCATTGGTCGTGAATGACCATGGGATTGCACCTAGAAAGTTACCCTCTGAGGCACAAGTCCAAGAAAAGTTGTTTTATGGAAGACCAGCAGTCACCCATGAATACCAGCCTCCCCTCTCCACACCACCAATGTTATCCAAGAGAAAGGCAAAGACCGATACAGCTGAGTGAACTGGAACAACATGAAATAAAGTGTCTTGCTGAAGAACACAACACAGCCTGTTCTGGGATTCAAACTCGCTACCTCATAATTGTGAGCCTGACATTCTAACCACTGAGCCATGTGAAAGAACAAGTAAACTAGTTCCCTCATTGGGCAGATGTTCTTCCACTTATGTTTTCTATCTTTCTATATATGTATTTTATATATAAGCTTGTATGTGTGATACAGAGCTTGTAAAATAATAAACAGTATTACACTTATCTTTAGGCCATTCTGCTATTAATCAAATGGTTTTAAGATCTTATTACTATTGACTAACAAACATCCTTGGCATATTATTATTCTAGTTCAATATGTTAACACAATTTGATATGGATAACACATTATTTGAATCATTTATAGTTTTCCATTATATAGAATAATGAGTTTTCAAGAACTGACCACAAAGATGTAAAATAACTGCCAGATTATTATTTATTGAAATAATTATCAATCATTAAAATAATTGCCAGATTAACAAGTAAAGAAATAGATAAGAATATATTACCTGGATTCATTATTAATGTTTTTAAGCTTTACTAACTTTGAATGAAGTGATATCTTTAGAAACAAACAAGCATTATATTTTAAATTTTTGCATTTAAAATAGTCTTGAAAAGTATATAATTTTCTAAATTTTGGTAAAATTGTTAGATTTGACTAACATCATACATACAGTTATCCTTTGTTCATATTACAAACAATAATATGGTCGTACTTAAACCACCAAACTCTTCTAACTGACTCAGTCACATCACATCATATTGTGACCTGTTTTCCCATCAGACTTATATCAGACATGCTAAACACTGGATATCTTTAGAATGAATATAGTAGTACTGACTAACCTGAATAGAATCTGCACTATTGTAAATCTGATCTGATATAAACAGTTTAAAATCATTATACTTCAGTTGTTAGACTTACATTACCCTTCAGTCTATAGAGATTTTAATTGCCAAATTAATTTACAACAAACCTGAATATGTGATATTACTCAGAATTAATTACATTTGCGCAAAGCATGGCATGGTTTTTAGTGAGGCAGAATAAAAAGCCAGTGTGGGGAATCTGTGTATTTCTTTAACATTAAATTGATTAACTTCATGTCAAAGACTTGCTCTACAAGTGATACCTGAGATTATCCTACAACAATAACAGCAATAACAACATATCAGTGTGTATGTTTGCATATTAAAAGAACTGAGGCTGAAACATTTAATACCTAACGCATAATCAGAAAGTGAACATTTAATCTTACATGAATAAAATAATTACACATAGCACCTGATTGGAAAATGAGAGTAGATTTACATTAGTTAATAGGATTTATATCGATTAAAAAGAGCATTCCTTATTAAATAATTACTTCATAATTGTGGATATATTAATATCAACCCTTTTATAAATATAAATATTTGCAAAGCTCTCAAGAGGATATTCTTTCTGCATTCATGTAAGCATACTTTTTATCTTTTACTTGCTTCAGTCACTGAACTGCAGCTATGCTAGGGTACCACCTATCTTGAAGGGTTTAGTTGAACAAATAAGCTGAAACATTAGCGTGCCGGGCGAAATGCTTAGTGGTATTTCGTCTGCCGTTACGTTCGGAGTTCAAATTTTGCCTTTCATCCTTTTGGGGTCGATCAAATAAGTACCAGTTACGCACTGGGGTCGATATAATC
>NC_068982.1:32413170-32417200 GCF_001194135.2 Octopus bimaculoides
TAACAAGAACAAAAGTAAAGTAAAAACAACAAAAAAAATAAATAAATAAAAATAGGCTCCATTATTTATTCTTCTAACTCTAGTATTTATTCTACAGGTCTCATGCTAAACCACTAAGTTACAGGGATATAAACAAACCAATACCAGGGCTATAGTAGCAGATACTTACCCCAGGTCCATGCAATGGTACGGAACTTGAAACCATGTGGTTGTAAAATAAGTTTTGTAACCACACAGCCATGCCTGCACGTAATAAATTTATTTATAAAAATGTGCATTACTTCTTATAACAGTATTCTGGTTACCAATACTCATCATCATCATCATCGTTTAACATCCGTTTTCCATGCTAGCATGGGTTGGATGATTTGACTGAGGACTGGCGAAACCAGGCTCCAATCTTATCTGGTAGAGTTTCTACAACTGGATGCCCTTCCTAACACCAACCACTCCAAGAGTGTAGTGGGTGCTTTTACGTGCCACCGGCACAAGGGCCAGTCAGGCGGTACTGGCAACAGCCACGCTCAAATGGTGTTTTTTACATGCCACCTGCACAGGAGCTAGTGCAGCGGCACTGGCAAGGACTTCACTCGAATGTTTTCATGCTACTGGCACAAGTGCCAGTAAGGCAAGGCTATGAAGAACTATACCATTAACATTACTACAACTACATTCATACCAATTTTAACAAGAATACTGATATCATTTTCACCACTCTGATATCATGGTTAACACTACTATTAACAGAGTTCTTCTACTACCATGCCATCATTAACAATACTATGTGCTATACTTCTAGCAGTATCAATTATACCATCACCCAACAATGCTATTGACCCTTTAGCATTCAGATTACTCTATCAAATGCAATGCTTATTTATTCACATTTTGAATTAATCATGCATTATCTTCTACCTTCAAGTTTCCAATGATGTGATTGTTTATTTTCATGACATTGTAGGCTAGGTCTGAGGAGTCAGATCTGGTCAATTTACACATAAAACAGAATATTTGGGTTGGATATGGCCGATTTAAATGCTAAAGGGTTATTAGTAATTGTACCACTTCCATACTATCAGTAACAATGGCATTAATATTACTTCTACCATTCCCATACCATCACCAACAAACAATAATATTACAGCCATGAATCAGTGAGGAAGCATCTATAATCTGCTAAGGGCAGCAGCAAAGTCATCATTGAATCCAATGCTCCACTTTTAAAAAGGGAAGGTCACATTGGTTAATACAATCCTAGATACATTATCTTTTACTTTTTTATCTGTTTCAGTCATTTGACTGCAGCCATGCTGGGGCACTGCCTTGAAGGGTTTTAGTCAAACAAATCAGCCCCAGGACTTATTTTGTCAAGCCTAGTACTTATTCAATCAGTTTCTATTTTGTGGAACTGCTAAGTTACAGGGACATAAACACACTAACACCACTTGTCAAGCAGTGGTGGGGGAACAAAGACACATGCACATACATATAAAAGTGAGTTTTGGGGAAATATAATCCAGATAGATACCATGTTAGCTCTCAGTTGGGTTCCAGATGCCAGTTAGCCACAACAGTCTGTGTCTACTATAAATTGTTAGTCACATGGCAAATTCTTCTACATTATTGTAAGTGTCTACATTATTTTCACCAATAGGTACAGGTGTGGCAAAAAGCTTGCTTACCAGCCATATGGTTGCAGGTTCAGTCCTACTATGTGGCAGCTTGGGTCCTCTACTATAGCCTCAGGCTAACTAGAGTCATGTGAATAGATTTGGTAAACTGCGTAGCAGCTCATTATGTGTGTGTGTGTGTGTGTGTGTGTGTGTGTGTGTGTGTGTGTGTGTGTGTGTGTGTGTGTGTTTGTCCTCCATCACTGCTTAATAACCGATGCTGGTATGTTTGGATCCCTGTAACTTAGTGGTTCAGCAAAAGCGGGCAATAGAATAAGTATCAGGTATCAAAAAAAGAAATAGTACTAGGGGTTGATTCATTCAACTAAAATATTCTCCAAGGTGGTACCCCAGCATGGCTACAGTCTAATGACTAAAATAAATTAAAAGGTAAAAAGAGAAAAGGATAATCTCAACATAAATAAAAAGCTATTCTGTTTCTGATAGCTGATTATTTCCAACAGTAGAAGTCCATAAATATTTATAGGGGAAAGGAAGCAGTAGATTACAAGTATGTTCATCTCAGTATTTAACTGGTATTTTGTATTCTTGACCCAGAATGAGAAAAAGAGAACGTTGATTTTGAACTCATTTGTTAAAGAGTGTAACTAAATACATCAAGCTATTTAATATGCCAGCTTAACAGATTCCTCTAAACTACCATCCTGACTACTATAGTATTTAATCTTTCATCAACACCAACATACAGTATGGAAATTATTAACTCCAGTTTTCTGTAGTCATTGGATTTGCTGAGTATATAAACAGACTGACTGCTTATTTCTCTAGGATTGGTGAAAGTGACATAGACACCCCTGATAAGCAGTAGATAGATATAAACAGGACAGTAGATTATAATCATGTCCACTCCCAGTATCTAACTGGTATTTCATATTCTTGACCCAGAATGAGAAAAAGATAATGTTGATCTTGAACTCATTTATTAAAGAGTGTAACTAAATACATTAAGCCATTTAATGTGCCAGCTTAACAGATTCCTCTAATCCACGACCGTATTTAATCCCACATCAACACCAACATTACCTCTACCACCACAATTAATCACGCAAGCCTAATCCATGTCCTTTCTTTCATCACCCATTACTCCCTTACATCCATCCCTCCACTACCATTACCACCGCCATCATCAAACATTTACTTATAATCAGAATCCTACTGAACTACCTGACAACACTTGTTATAATATCAGATTTACAGTTCCCAGCAACTGAAAGCTTGGTGATGAGAATTTCTTCCTCTCCACCACTTTATCAATAGCGCCTCCTCCTCTTGTCTTTTATCTACCATTCTGAGAATAACAATCAAGATGTTTACAGAACTATCACGTTTATTCTAATGACCTCATGCTCATCATAATTGTCACCAGTAGCAGTAACATAACAAAAATGTTTAATAATCACTAGTACACTAAGATTACCTGCATCATTAAAATGATGATGATCATCATCATCATCATCATCATTATTATTGCTATCATAATCATCATCATTTATCCTTTTCCTACTTTACTCCACCATCACAATCACTATTTATATCCTGTCCAGCAGCATTACTATTTGTCATCTTAGTCAATATCACTATGACCAACTTTATCATAATTATCACCACCATCACTTTCATAATTATTAACATCACCATCGTCATCATCATCGATATCATTATCATTATTGTCGTCATTATCATCATCATCGTCGTCGTCATCAATGCTAAATTGTCATCATCTCCATCACTTTCCTTCACTGCCATTACCAGTGCTATTTTGATGACACTGATTACAATTACCACCATAATTCTTCTCTCATCACTTTGGTATGTGTCCTTCTAGCTGTCATCAGCAACAACACACTTCTTGCCTCTCAAACCACATGTGCATATACATACACACACAAGCATGCATGCTCACCTGCACATGCACAAACAGGAGGTAAGAGCCAGCTTGTTCTTGTACCATCTCTAGTCAATATGCAGAACTGATTGTAACAAAGGCAGACACAGAAGCTCCTCCCTACCCACAGGATAGCCATTATGGCAACAAACTTGCCAGTGACATCCCTTTGAAGAAGTGTTGATCTGAAAGTATCAAAAGGTTTTGGTTTTCACTAATATCTCAGTAGATTTTTGATCAATTGCCAACTAACTTAGTATAAGCCTTTCTCTTTCCTTGTCCCATTCATGCTCCCACATACATAAACAAACACACACACATACAAACACACACACATATATATATATATATACAAACACACACGTGCATGTACATATACATACATAAAATGGAAATGCACATATACATAAACATTTGAAGCATATATATATATATATATATATATATATATATA
>NC_068982.1:32417243-32419490 GCF_001194135.2 Octopus bimaculoides
ATATGTGTGTCTGTGTGTATATATATATATATATATATATACGTATATATACAATTAAGATAAAAGGATCTTCAGAGATTTATGCATGAAGTATATATATATATATATATATATATATATATATATATATGCGCATGTACATATATGTATTTATACACACACGCGCACACATACACCTATACACATACATGTGTGCATACATGTAGTTTCACTTATATATATTTATAAGGCACAGGAGTAGCTGTGTGGCAAGAAGCTCGCTTCCCGACCAAATGGTTCTAGGTTTAGTTCCACTGCATGGCACCTTGGGCAAGTGTGTTCTTCTACAGCCTTGAGCTGACCATATCCTTGTGAGTGGATTTAGTCGACAGAAACTGAAAGAAGCCTGTCATATATATATGTGTGTGTGTGTGTGTGTGTGTGTGTGGCCGTGTGTGTGTCCCCCACCATCGCTTGACAGCTGATGTTGGTGTGTTTATGTACCCATAACTTAGTGCTTCAGAAAAAGAGACTGATAGAATAAGTACTAGGGTTCAACTAAAGGCAGTACTCCAGCATTTTGATTTTGTCAATTATCCAGTATAGTAGGGTCAGTTGGACACATTCTCTGATGACAGGGAGAGACTTTGGTTCATTGGCTGTCACTGCTGATATCCTTAAAATATCTGATGGAGTAGGATATGGTCTTGTCACCTGCATAGTTAATCAGGTTATTTAGGAAGATGTCATCCCCAATGACTGGTGTAGCAGCATTATAGACAGCTACTACAAGGATAAGGGAGCTGGATGGAATTACAGAGGCATCAAGTTACTGGACCGAGTGATGGTAGTTATGGGAAGAACTATTGCCCAATGAATTAGAAACAGAATTAGATTAGATGAAATACAACTTCGCATTGTGCTGGAGAGAAGCACTACTGATGTTATCTTTATAGTCAGACAACTGCAGGAGAAGTATTTGGTTAAGAATAAACCATTGTACTTGGAGTTTGTTGACTTGGAGAAAGCTTTTGATAGAGTACATCACTGAGTGATATGGTGGGCTCTGAGAAAGCTGGGGTAGATGAGTGGCTTGTAAAAGTCATACAAGCCATGTATAAAGGTTCTGTTACATAAGATAAGAGTTAACCATGAGTACAGTGATGAATTTAGTGTACAGGGAAGTGTTCATCAGTGTTCAATTCTCAGTCATCATTATCTTCCAGACTATAACAGAGGAATTCAAGACTACCTGCCCCTGGGAACTGCTACATGTTGATGATCTTACTCTCATAGCAGATTCTGTGACAGAACTAGGATAGAAATTTCAGATGTGGAAGCAAAACATGGAATCATAGGGCCTTAAGGTTATCACAGCAAGACTAAGGTTCTAATAAGCCAGAAACAGACAGGACCCTTCTCCCATCAGGTAAATGGCCCTGCTTGATATGTAGGAAAGGTGTTAGCAAGAACTCTATAAGGTGTACCCAGAGCAATCTGTTGCTAAACCTTTTAATCTCTTCTAACAACATACATGAATATCATGATGATGATGATGTGTGTGTGTATGTGTGTATGCATTTGTGATTATGCATGTAGATATTCATATATGTATATATTGTTTATGTGAGGAATCATGGCCTAGTGGTTAGAGGGTTGCACTCATGATCGTAAGATCATGGTTTCAATTCTTAGACCAGGTGGTGCGTTGTGTTCTGGAGCAAAATGCTTTGTCTCATGTTGCTCTGCAATCACTTTGACACCTGGCGCATAATACACTGTGAACCTGTTCAGTTCAGACAATGTTGATTTGATGGAGGAAATGAGGTAATGTACGGCACATGTGTTTGATCATTATAAATAAACCCTTTGTGCAGGTTGTTCAGCAAAAGCTAAACATTCACATATTGTCCTTGATGGGAGAGTCCACCAAGCTCGGAGCTGAGAAAACTGATAAGGAGGATACAAGAGGCGGTCGAAAAAGCCAGCTTCTATATATGGCTGAAGCGGGGAGACCAAATATGGCTTGAAAGTCATAACATGCCTAGGTGAGACAGGCTGATACTGAAGTGGCTGCACGCCCTCCATTGTCAGTTAAAGTTTAGACAGTGTCATGTGACAACTTGCTGGGGCTACTTGCTGGAGCCTAGCAGTGGGAAGTTTAGACAGTGTCATGTGACAACTTGCTGGGGCTGCCTACTGGACCCTAGCAGCAGGTATAAAAAGGGGAATTTGACATGACAATCAGTTGGACGCTGACACTCGTTG